>NC_054701.1:1764090-1908491 GCF_016097555.1 Gigantopelta aegis
CTTTCAGATTTTTCAGTATATATACAGTATACTTTCAGATTTTTCAGTATATATACAGTATACTTTCAGATTTTTCAGTCGTATAACTTTTTTACTGCTTTAAACAAAGTGTGTTTCATTAGAGTAAATATTTTTAAACTATCACTCACTCTGAAATTGGACTTTAAATATTAGAAAAATTCAATGTTGGTGTTGACAGAGTATTATTTATTTATTATCTGAGAAATAATGCCTATGACCTCTCAGACCTAACAAATTCCAGGCCCATCTATGACAGGTGAGCAGCGACTCATCCCGTTCTCACTCAAAGATCGAAAGTGGTCAGTGTTTTTGCACTTGCCTTTTTATCATTTGTTTCATTATTACATTTTATAGTGCCTATTTTTAGATGAGTGGAAATATCCTCATTCAAACTTTCTCACCTGGAATTACTATCTGGAGAGAAATGGATTGTCCTCATGCTATTTCTAAATGGATTGTCCTCATGCTATTTCTAAATGGATTGTCCTCATGCTATTTCTAAATGGATTGTCCTCATGCTATTTCTAAATGGAAAGGTCTGTGTGAACAGTGTATTGTTATCATGTAAATCAATCTCCAAGTTTTCAAACACAATTATGTTACTTTTTACTGGAAACTCCATCTTTGTGGCCGTCTGCATCGCTGTCACTGGACGCCGTCGCGTCGCTGTCCCCCGATGAATCCGTCACCTTCTCATACTGTAAGAGTCGGTCTAACAAAAAACTGAAGAAAAAAAAACAAACAAAACGTACAATTTCAGACTCATCATATAAGCGTGTTAAACAGTTGCTCATTTTGTTACAGATTGGTTATTATAATTTGCACCATTACTGAATTTTTTATCATTTTTTATTTCATTTGTTTTTCTTTACTTGGCTAAAAGAAATTAATTTCCAGTGTTGGTTCTCTTATATATTATTTATCAAATATTATTTATCTTCTACCTTTCCACAAAACATATTTGCATATAGGATAAAACCATGCATGACATATGCTGACTGTGTTACTTCTCAGGATTTGCATGATGATCTATGTGAACCTTGAATTAACAAGCCATGCATGTTACCTTCTGTCTCTAGTCACTTTTAGAAGTTTCCTTTGAGCCTTTCGGAGTTCTTCTAGAAAACATTCCTGTTCCTGGAAGTAGCAAAATGACAACAGTAAGACAAATGTTATAAATACACTTTACATAACAATGTTGTCACAATTTTTTTTTAACTATATGCATGCAGGGTTTAAGCTCGAAAAACAATATTTTAAAATCTTAGATGACAGGAAATTGTTCATACTAGTACTTCAATTATAAGAATTATATTGTGTAACCTGATCTTACCTAAACCTTGCATTGAACTTACATTTTAATAACTGTATTTCTCGCTAATACATTTCTTGTTCCAGCCAGTGCACCATGACTGGTACATCAACGGTCGTGGTATGTGCTATCCTGTCTATGGGATGGTGCATATAAAAGATCCCTTGCTGCTAATCGAAAAGAGTAGCCCATGAAGTGGCGACAGCGGGTCTTCTCCCTCAATATCTGTGTGGGCCTTAACCATGTCCGGCGCCATATAACCATAAATAAAGTTTCTTCCCACTGATATTTTAGGTTTAAGCAAAATAAAATATAACAAAAATATTTTAAATGTTAAAGTTTTTTTTATGTTTAACAATACCACTGGAGAACATTCATTTATTAATCATCAGCTATTGGATGTCAAATATTTGGTAATTCTCACTTATAGTCTTAGAAGGAACCTGCAGCAGTTTTCCATTGACAGCAAGCACAGGACTGCACATACCTTAGATATACTTAGATTTCCACTCTAATACCACAACAATCCTATGTTTGATGTCAAATACATTTTCATCGATAATTTTTGAGTTCCTTGATTTTTAAAAAATCCAGATATTAATCACTAATACACACACTACAGAAACAAACCTGACAGCACCTACATTCAGTTAAGCTTCTGCAAACTCCGGACAGCAGAATTCTAAGTTCGCCAACCTATATCGCGGCGTAGCGAAAATTATCAATGTAAATGTATTTGACGTCAAACATAGGATTGTTGTGGGAAATCTTTGACTACTTTTTGGTGGGCACCTATTGAAAGAAAATTATATAGCTTGGTCTCTGACTGTAATAAGAGCGAATAACAACACATAATTATAACTGTCCAAATGTCCGTCTACCGCGTACCGGTAGCTCTCTTACAGTCAGAGTAATCCGGCTACCAACTTCCCTGCTTCTCACTCCTATGATAACATATGCATCAAACAACTTACATAAACAAGCAATCTAAGTTTCTTCTTCAAAGTTTTGTACTTCTGTTTGTAGTCTATTTGATGCTCTTGAAAACCCTCTGAAAACAAAAATAATAAATTAAAACATCATTCATTGGTAATGGTTACAGAAGCAATACAAACAAAAGTATTAATTTTAATACTAATTCTATATTTACCAGCAACTGGCATCATCATGTGATACAAATGCTGTTTTTAAAATTAGAAAAATTAATGTTTTAACAACAAATAACAATGCTAATAATGCTCGCGATATATTTAGATATCGGTTATCTTCCCTTTGGTGTGCTGCTCGTCACTTCCTTTTCCTTTTAGAACAGAGTGACCGAAGTATGTTATATACATGGGTTGATCTAAATCGGGAATTATCTTGCAATAGCAAAGACATCTTTCTATATTATTTAAAATAATAAACTGATAAATAATTAAATATTGTTTTTCTAAATGATTAAAAGTCGGTTATTTTCAGATGTAATACATTTTCACTATTATAAAATACTATTCCATCTTTTGCATGCATTGGTGACGATATTTGTGAAAACCAATAAAGAAAGTACAATATATCCTTACTTTAAAAATGCTTAAACATAAAACAACTATAGTGATATAATTTTTAGTACCTGCAGTTAGTGATGGCATAATCGGGCTATTTCAGTTAGGCTTATATTCTCAATCCAAAGTGGTGAGAATGTTTTTCAAGTTTTGGTGTGGGTTGTGTGTGTGCTGCAAAATAGGTTTTGTCACAGAGACAACACACCGTTAAAGCCTAATACACTGGAGGGAAAGACTGTTCCAGCGTTCATGCTAATAGTATCACTGACCTTAACCCTAAGCCTGAATGCTGGAACGTTCGGAAGTCTTGCCCTAGTGTACTGAAAAATAAAGATTTTAGCCAATTGAGGTAAATGCTGTTGCATTTGAGTACCAGAAATTAGTTTTGTTTTTTAGATACATAAAATATCCACAGGATAAAAAAATATATATATTAGCAGGTTTTCTGCAGTGTGTGCAATTGCAAAACCATGCAATTTATATCTTTTGATGCTGTACTTGAACGTATGGTGAGGATCACATAGTGGGTTCGTCTCCACAATCTGTCACTGGGATGCATCTTGGTTACTGTGTATTGATTTCTATACAAAGTTTTAAAATATACTTAACCTTGATATTTGTATTGTATTTATACTTTTCCCAACAGCTCTTTACACTGGTTTTACATAATTGTGTAAATAATATTTTCATAAACTTGCCTTTTTTGACGCCCAATAGCCAATGTGTATTTTTGTGCAGGGATGTCATTAAACATTCATTCTGTCCATTTTGTTCCAGCCAGTATACCACAACTGTTTCAATATCAAAGGTCTAAGTATGTGTTATCCTGATGGTGCATATCTTAGATCCCTTGCTACTAATGGTAAAATAGAGTGGGTTGCCTCTCTAAGACTATGTAAAAATTACCAAATGTTTGACATCCAATAGCTGATGATTAATAAATCGTTCTGCTCTAGTGGTCTCATTAAACAAAACAAACTTTAACTTCTTGTCCAGAATCTTCAAAACCTTTCATTCTGTTACCTGTCATTTTTATCTTTACTTGATTATTAGTTTGATTTGTATATAATTTGCGTTTAGTAAAGATAATTATTTTGTTCAGATGGGTGCCAAAGTGAACCCAAAGCCGAAGCGGAAGAAGGTGAGGAAGCCGCAGGTGGCGGCGAAGAAGACGACTCCCAAACTGATGATGGAGAAAGAGATCGGCGGAGATAAGAACGGAGGCAAACGATTAGTCCGCATCAAACGGCTGGTAAACTTTGAAACTTGTACTCTTGTCTTGTAGGTCACCTGGCGTGTGACCGGCCTTTAAAAGCTCTAACAGAATTTGATTTTGATCAGCTGAATTAATGGATAACCTTTTTTTAAAATCTAATTGAATGTTTTACTGAACCTTATTTTAGAATTTATTTTTTGTTATATTTAAAGAAAAATTACATAGTATCCAGGGCTTTAGATCTCACTAAGTTGGACACGACAGGAAGTTGTCTTTTTTGAGCGCAGGAAGGTCGTTTTAGCTCAGTAGTCATTAACAGCTGATGGAGAGTTGTCAGCATTCAAAATTGCATTTAAAGTTATTTTAATGTAATTAAACGTAACATTTCAGTGGTTTTGAGGTGAATATTTTGATGTAATTAAACGAAACATTTCAGTGGTTTTGAGGTGAATATTTTGATGTAATTAAACGAAACATTTCAGTGGTTTTGAGGTGAATATTTTGATGTAATTAAACGTAACATTTCAGTGGGCTTGAGGTGAATATTTTAATGTAATTAAACGAAACATTTCAGTGGGCTTGAGGTGAATATTTTAATGTAATTAAACGAAACATTTCAGTGGGTTTGAGGTGAATATTTTGATGTAATTAAACGAAACATTTCAGTGGTTTTGAGGTGAATATTTTGATGTAATTAAACGTAACATTTCAGTGGTTTTGAGGTGAATATTTTGATGTTTGTACTAAATTTGGGCGTGATTATTTTGGGCACAACGTTTATCAACTTGACTTTGTAATTTTAATAGGTCATTGTATTTTTATTTTAAATTTTCATATTGTTGATAGTATTGTTCTTGTGTTAATTGTTGTATTTTTGTCTATTTCAGCCCAGGTTTTACCCGACAGAAGACAAACCCCGTAAACTGAAGTCCCGCAAGAAGCCGTTCAGCAAACATCATCACAAACTGCGATCATCCATAACTCCCGGAACCATCGTCATCATCGTGGCAGGCAGACACAAGGGGAAGGTGGGTATCGCTCGTTCTGTAGCGCTGTCATTATTAGTTTCCTACCGGTCCAGGCAGACACGAGGGGAAGGTGGGTGTCGCTCGTTCTGTGGCGCTGTCATTATTAGTTCACTACTGGTCCAGGCAGACACAAGGGGAAGGTGGGTGTCGCTCGTTCTGTCATTATTAGTCCCGTACTGGTTCAGGCAGACACACGGGGAAGGTGGGTGTCGCTTGTTCTGTGGTGCTGTCATATTAGTCCCCTACTGGTTCAGGCAGACACAAGGGGAAGGTGGGTGTCGCTCGTTCTGTGGTGCTGTCATATTAGTCCCCTACCGGTTCAGGCAGACACAAGGGGAAGGTGGGTGTCGCTCGTTCTGTGGTGCTGTCATTATTAGTCCTTACTGGTTCAGGCAGACACAAGGGGAAGGTGGGTGTCGCTCGTTCTGTGGTGCTGTCATTAGTTCCCTACCGGTCCAGGCAGACACAAGGGGAAGGTGGGTGTCGCTCGTTCTGTGGTGCTGTCATTAGTTCCCTACCAGTTCAGGCAGACACAAGGGGAAGGTGGGTGTCGCTCGTTCTGTGGTGCTGTCATTAGTTCCCTACCAGTTCAGGCAGACACAAGGGGAAGGTGGGTGTCGCTCGTTCTGTGGTGCTGTCATTATTAGTTCCCTACCGGTTCAGGCAGACACAAGGGGAAGGTGGGTGTTGCTCATTCTGTGGTGCTGTCATTATTAGTCCCCTACCGGTTCAGGCAGACACTAGGGGAAGGTGGGTATTGCTCGTTCTGTGGTGCTGTCATTATTAGTTCACTACCGGTCAAGGCAGACACAAGGGGAAGGTGGGTGTCGCTCGTTCTGTGGTGCTGTCATATTAGTCCCCTACCGGTTCAGGCAGACACTAGGGGAAGGTGGGTATCGCTCGTTCTGTGGTGCTGTCATTATTAGTTCACTACCGGTCCAGGCAGACACTAGGGGAAAGTGGGTATCGCTCGTTCTGTGGTGCTGTCATTATTAGTTCACTACCGGTTCAGGCAGACACAAGGGGAAGGTGGGTGTCGCTCGTTCTGTGGTGCTGTCATTATTAGTTAACTACCGGTTCAGGCAGACACAAGGGGAAGGTGGGTGTCGCTCATTCTGTGGTGCTGTCATTATTAGTTAACTACCGGTCCAGGCAGACACAAGGGGAAGGTGGGTGTCGCTCGTTCTGTGGTGCTGTTATATTAGTCCCCTACCGGTTCAAGCAGACACTAGGGGAAGGTGGGTATCGCTCGTTCTGTGGTGCTGTCATTATTAGTCCATTACCGGTCCCAGGCTGACACAAAGGGAAGGTGGGTGTCGCTCGTTCTGTGGTGCTGTCATTATTAGTCCATTACCGGTCCCAGGCTGACACAAGGGGAAGGTGGATGTCGCTCGTTCTGTGGTGCTGTCATTATTAGTTCCCTACCGGTTCAGGCAGACACAAGGGGAAGGTGGGTGTCGCTCATTCTGTGGTGCTGTCATTATTAGTCCCCTACCGGTTCAGGCAGACACTAGGGGAAGGTGGGTATCGCTCGTTCTGTGGTGCTGTCATTATTAGTTCACTACCGGTCAAGGCAGACACAAGGGGAAGGTGGGTGTCGCTCGTTCTGTGGTGCTGTCATATTAGTCCCCTACCGGTTCAGGCAGACACTAGGGGAAGGTAGGTATCGCTCGTTCTGTGGTGCTGTCATTATTAGTTCACTACCGGTCCAGGCAGACACTAGGGGAAAGTGGGTATCGCTCGTTCTGTGGTGCTGTCATTATTAGTTCACTACCGGTTCAGGCAGACACAAGGGGAAGGTGGGTGTCGCTCGTTCTGTGGTGCTGTCATTATTAGTTAACTACCGGTTCAGGCAGACACAAGGGGAAGGTGGGTGTCGCTCATTCTGTGGTGCTGTCATTATTAGTTAACTACCGGTCCAGGCAGACACAAGGGGAAGGTGGGTGTCGCTCGTTCTGTGGTGCTGTTATATTAGTCCCCTACCGGTTCAAGCAGACACTAGGGGAAGGTGGGTATCGCTCGTTCTGTGGTGCTGTCATTATTAGTCCATTACCGGTCCCAGGCTGACACAAAGGGAAGGTGGGTGTCGCTCGTTCTGTGGTGCTGTCATTATTAGTCCATTACCGGTCCCAGGCTGACACAAGGGGAAGGTGGGTGTCGCTCGTTCTGTGGTGCTGTCATTATTAGTTCACTACCGGTCAAGGCAGACACAAGGGGAAGGTGGGTGTCGCTCGTTCTGTGGTGCTGTTATATTAGTCCCCTACCGGTTCAAGCAGACACTAGGGGAAGGTGGGTATCGCTCGTTCTGTGGTGCTGTCATTATTAGTCCATTACCGGTCCCAGGCTGACACAAAGGGAAGGTGGGTGTCGCTCGTTCTGTGGTGCTGTCATTATTAGTCCATTACCGGTCCCAGGCTGACACAAGGGGAAGGTGGGTGTCGCTCGTTCTGTGGTGCTGTCATATTAGTCCCCTACCGGTTCAGGCAGACACTAGGGGAAGGTGGGTATCGCTCGTTCTGTGGTGCTGTCATTATTAGTTCACTACCGGTCAAGGCAGACACAAGGGGAAGGTGGGTGTCGCTCGTTCTGTGGTGCTGTCATTATTAGTTCACTACCGGTCAAGGCAGACACTAGGGGAAGGTGGGTATCGCTCGTTCTGTGGTGCTGTCATTATTAGTCCATTACCGGTCCCAGGCTGACACAAGGGGAAGGTGGGTGTCGCTCGTTCTGTGGTGCTGTCATTATTAGTTCACTACCGGTCAAGGCTGACACAAGGGGAAGGTGGGTGTCGCTCGTTCTGTGGTGCTGTCATTATTAGTTCACTACCGGTCAAGGCTGACACAAGGGGAAGGTGGGTGTCGCTCGTTCTGTGGTGCTGTCATTATTAGTCCATTACCGGTCCCAGGCTGACACAAGGAGAAGGTGGGTGTCGCTCGTTCTGTTATGCTGTCATTATTAGTCCATTACCGGTCCCAGGCTGACACAAGGCAGAGTATGACAAATATTTTGAAAAGTCACTAGCCACAGGGCTAGTGGGTTTGTGAAAACCACTAGCCCACCAAGATAAAGCACTAGCCCAAATTCCTGATCAATTATAACTGGATTTTTATATAATTTTTGTAACATTACATATTTACGAGTATAACAGTAAAATAAAACAAACACTTAAATCATGTTGTAACTTTCAGTTTTTTGTCGTGTCGTACGTTTTGTCTTTTGTCAAGTGTGATCCATCGTCATTGTCCCGTTTTTGTTTTTGCTCCCCCCCGGGAAAATTAATTGAGCAAACTCTTGGTTGGTATCTAAAAACACTATCAAAATAATTAAATTTAAATGAGGGTACGACAGTGTCGCCAGGAACGGTGATGCCAAATACAGGGCATTATCCCGTGTCAGACCGATATGAAAAGAATATAACGGCGACATCTAATCCGTTTAGGTATTATCTTGTATTGGCAGCTGTGACGTTTTATCCAAACCGCTACACGTAATAGGCCAAGCCGAGTCATTGCATATGCGGTTACCATTAAAGTAAATTGTTTTCCTGATTGCCGATAACCACATGTTAGCGAAGTGTTAAATTAAAAAAACAATAGGTAAATAAAACAAACACTGAAATTCAAAGCATGGCTGGGGTTTACTTGATTGAGATTAACATGTCGTCGCGATTGATGATTTCCAAGTTCTTAGCCTAAAACATGTGCGCGATTAACGACCACGTGACGTGTCTAACCAATCAAAACACGCATGTCATTAGACTTTATTTCCTGTGCCAGAAACTTGAAAGGGAAAGGTAAACAATGCATGCTGTAACTGTGACGATGTAGAGATAGCATGTTACTGCAGTTTGCAGACCTAGCTCAAGTGGATTATTATTATATACTCATTGCGTTGTTGATATTATTCGATGACAAACGTCACAATCAAATTTATTAAACGAAATTTCAGCCGAGAGAAAAAGAATGAAAGAAAACAAAAAACCCACGATCGAGCGATGACGAGGGGGGAAACCACTAGCCCGCAGGGGCTAGTGGTTTTGCGTTTCTCACTAGCCCGAACTTAAAAACCACTAGCCACGGGCGTCGGGCTAGCGGATTTGTCGAACTCTGACACAAGGGGAAGGTGGGTGTCGCTCGTTCTGTGGTGCTGTCATTATTAGTTCCCTACCGGTTCAGGCAGACACAAGGGGAAGGTTAGTTCCCTACCGGTTCAGGCACTCTGACACAAGGGGAAGGTGGGTGTCGCTCGTTCTGTGGTGCTGTCATTATTAGTTCCCTACCGGTCCAGGCAGACACTAGGGGAAGGTGGGTATCTCTCGTTCTGTGGTGCTGTCATTATTAGTTCCCTACTGGTCCAGGCAGACACTAGGGGAAGGTGGGTATCTCTCGTTCTGTGGTGCTGTCATTATTAGTTCCCTACCGGTTCAGGCAGACACAAGGGGAAGGTGGGTGTCGCTCATTCTGTGGTGCTGTCATTATTAGTTCACTACCGGTCCAGGCAGACACTAGGGGAATGTGGGTATCTCTCGTTCTGTGGTGCTGTCATTATTAGTTTACTACCGGTTCAGGCAGACACTAGGGGAAGGTGGGTATCGCTCGTTCTGTGGTGCTGTCATTATTAGTTCCCTACCGGTTCAGGCAGACACAAGGGGAAGGTGGGTGTCGCTCATTCTGTGGTGCTGTCATTATTAGTTCACTACCGGTCCAGGCAGACACTAGGGGAATGTGGGTATCTCTGGTTCTGTGGTGCTGTCATTATTAGTTTACTACCGGTCCAGGCAGACACTAGGGGAAGGTGGGTATCTCTCGTTCTGTGGTGCTGTCATTATTAGTTCCGTACCGGTCCAGGCAGACACTAGGGGAAGGTGGGTATCGCTCATTCTGTGGTGCTGTCGTATTAGTTCCCTACCGGTCACAAGACACGAAGGGGGTATTCTTTTTATCATCCATTATCATTCTTTTCATTTGCGACAGTTGTAAACAGTGTCAGTAATAACTCTGCATTTTACTGGCTGCTGACTTTTCAAAGTTGAAATATCACAAAACTTAGCTAAGAACAGAAGTGTTTTGTAATGTCATGAGTATTATTTTTAAAAGGTCAAGATGAAGATTTTTTTAAATTAGGCTTTATCACTACACTAGTTTCATAAACATCTTAAATTACACACCTATGCTAGAATTACTAACAATTCAGCCACCCGGCTCGTGTTATTGAAATATTTAACAGGCTTTCTGCCAGTGTACGTAATAAAAACAGAAAACCTCGGTTCTTTACTCAAGTGGATTCATTGATTAGGTGCAAACATCATCTGCATCAACATACATTTGTAAAGTTCCGTTGTATTTTTAGTGGAATCATTTATAAACCAACCTGAAGCTGACCTGATTTTACAACAGTTTTCAAATAAAACTTTGTGTAATACCTTTTTTCCTTTTTTTGCAGAGGGTTGTATTTCTGAAACAGTTGAAAACAGGACTTTTGCTTGTCACAGGTATATCAGTAAAATGGGAACATCTAAATTAAAACGCACCACTCACCCGTCAGAATGTACCAGTGTTGAACGTTTTTACCACTTTAGTTGATCTTATAGTGTATTTTGCACATAACCACTGAAACAATATAAAAAAATATAGAAAAACACTAAAAGATCATTTTAATCAACGTGTAATACTGTGACTTTTTAATGTTGAGTATAAGCATGCTACATGTTGGACTGGTCATTATGGTTGTTTTACGAGTCGTGGGATGGTGTTGACAATATAGATCTTAGGACAGTGTGCATCACTTTCAACATCCCATCATCCTCCGCTGGGTTTACATCTCCGTGGTTATTTTGTGACATCAACTAGGAATAAACATTTTAAGAGGTTGGATTTCCTTTGGGCTCTACTAAATGGATCACATGTCCAACTCTTTATCGCTTGCTTTTGTTCCAGAATACGAGTTTGGAACCTGTTATTAAATTGAAATATTTCCAGAGTCATTCTTTCTGTTTTGTATTTAAACAATAACCACCAAATTGTTTAAATATTAAGTCTTTTCTTTGACTTGATATATATTTAGAATAATTTTTCCAACTATTTAATCTGAGTGTTTGTTCTTGCAGGACCATTCCACTTGAATGGCTGTCCTCTGCGGAGAATAAACCAGCGCTATGTGATAGCTACCCGCACTCGTCTCGACATCAAGGGCCTCAAACTGCCAGAGAGACTGAATGACGATTATTTCCGCAGAAAGAAGCTTCGCAGACCAAAACACACAGAAGGTGAAATCTTCGATACAAAGAAAGAGGTACGGCTTGTGTTTTCTTTTTTGTGGCCTAATATATTCATATTTATTTCAAAAACTGATTTATTCTATAGTTAGTATTTTATTTCAGGAACTGAATTTGTTTTGTAACTTTAAAAAAACAAAAATCTGCAGAATATTTGTTCTTTCAAGGGCATAATTATTAACATGCCCATCCCTCACCCGTCTTTGTATTTGTCTGAGAACCCCACCCCATGAGACCTGTAGCCCAAGGTGGATCATTTAGCCGTTTACCATTCATCGAGTCCTTTATGGAGTAGCAAAGCCTGTTGTACATGCTATGGAAAGTACATATAAAGTCCCAGTTTGCTTTTAGTAGTGGGGGTTACATTGCATCCCTCTGATTCAAGTTACGAGGATGACAAATATTGAAGTGTGCAAACTGAGCAACGTCTATCACTATAGTCATTTAATTAACAGGAATGGTTCAGTGAACTGTACAGAAGGTCGTTTTATTTACTTGGTTAAACAATATTCTGTATTTTACATGGCGGCTACAGGTGGGGATTGGTTTGACAGGCATAAACCTATATTAGGACCTTTAAACCTATATTAGGACCTTTATTAAATAGGAATGGTCCGGGGTCCACGCAGAACGGTCTTTCAGATTTCTTTCCTTAGTTGTTTTCAGTGGCATGTTTGTCAGACCTTCTGATCAGTGTTTTATTAAACATCTAGAGCAAATAGTTAATGCGTGATTACAAATGTAAATTGCTTTGTGTAAAATTAATAAACATAATGTATGTTTTTCAGGTCTATACAGTGTCCGATGAATGTATTTCAGGTCTATACAGTGTCCGATGAATGTTTTTCAGGTCTGTACAGTGTCCGATGAATGTTTTTCAGGTCTATAACAGTGTGGGATGAATGTTTTTCAGGTCTATAACAGTGTGGGATGAATGTTTTTCAGGTCTCTATACAGTGTCCGATGAATGTTTTCCAGGTCTGTACAGTGTCCGATGAATGTTTTTCAGGTCTATAACAAGTGTCCGATGAATGTTTTCCAGGTCTATATATGTCCAATGAATGTTTTCCAGGTCTATACAGTGTCCAGTGAATGTTTTTGAGGTCTACAACTGTCCGATGAATGTTTTCCAGGTCTATACAGTGTCCAGTGAATGTTTTTCAGGTCTATAACTGTCTGATGATTGTTTTTCAGGTCTACAACTGTCCAGTGAATGTTTTCCAGGTCTATACAGTGTCCAGTGAATGTTTTTCAGGTCTATAACTGTCTGATGATTGTTTTTCAGGTCTATAACTGTCCAGGGAATGTTTTCCAAGTCTATACAGTGTCCAGTGAATGTTTTTCAGGTCTATACAGTGTCCAATGAATGTTTTTCAGGTCTATACAGTGTGCAGTGAATGTTTTTCAGGTCTATAACTGTCTGATGATTGTTTTTCAGGTCTATAACTGTCCAGGGAATGTTTTCCAAGTCTATACAGTGTCCAGTGAATGTTTTTCAGGTCTATAACTGTCTGATGATTGTTTTTCAGGTCTATAACTGTCCAGGGAATGTTTTTCAGGTCTATACAGTGTCCAGTGAATGTTTTTCAGGTCTATAACTGTCCAGTGAATGTTTTCCAGGTCTATACAGTGTCCAGTGAATGTTTTTCAGGTCTATACAGTGTCCAGTGAATGTTTTTCAGGTCTATACAGTGTCCAGTGAATGTTTTTCAGGTCTATACAGTGTCAGATGAGCGGAAGGAGGATCAGGTGGAGGTAGATAAACAAATTCTCGACGTCGTGCGCAAACACAAAGACAAGAAATTGATTTTCGGATACCTCGGAGCAATGTTCTCGTTGAAGAACCGAGAATATCCTCACAAAATGCTCTTCTAAATGTCAAATCTGAACTGTAAAATAAAACAAAAAAACGTGGAGTCGTGAATGTGTTCCTTTTTCACGTTAATACTGTTTTAGATTTTAAAAAACCATTAACATCCCTTGTAATTAACAACATTGTCAAAGCAAAATGAAATGCCTCGGCATTGTATTTTAAAATACTTTTGCCATGGCTTCATTACATTGCATCATACAAGATGAACCATCGGAATCTCCACATTGAATGGGACAAACCCAATAGCATGGGATACTGGAGACTAGATGAACATAGTTGATCAAATTTGTTCAACCATATTTTTTGACCAGGTAATCCGGGCCGACTAGGTAAGGCCTGCTTTCCATCAACAGGATTTGATTGTGTGTTTCTGCGTGTGTAATTGTGGTTTTGGTAGCGGATTGCTAGTAAAATGGGACGTCTAACTGTGCTTTAACTGCTGTGACTCGAGTTGCCAGATTCTCCTGTTTGTTTCTATTTGTCAAGACGGGGGGGGGGGAATCTAGGTGCAGTGAATGACTTTACATGGAATGCAAACGTTACTTTGAACATTCCAGATATTTATGCAGCGATTGTGTTGTATAAATAACTTCACATACTAGTATGTTTCATTCTGGCTGGTTTATTTTGCGCAAGAATGTGTAGCAGTTGAGTGGTATGTGCAATATCCAGCAAAAACGTACAGTTATTTTTTAACTTCGACATCAAAAGATGTGACAACTACTTTCTTAGTACTCCTTCCAGCAGTCGGAAGTTTTAAATGAAATGTGAAGTAAATCATATATGGCTCAAGGAACAAAGGGGTTAAATAGAAAAATAAAGTTCCGATCCAGATCGCAGAAGATAATTATCTGAGAGTTCGAAAAATAGTAACGTTGAATCGGGGTTGGGAATTCTCGGGTCCATGGTTTTCCTCTCCTGGAACATTGCATTTCCTCGCATTTTAATCGTCCTTGTCCCTGGATCCCTCTAGATTTACTCCTTTTTTTTTTTTTTTAACAGTTCACCACCCCAGACCCCACTAGATTTGCTCTTTTACAGTTCACCAATTCTCTCTGTTCAATAGGTATGTAATAAATTAATATGTCCTCCAACCTTTAAGAATTCCTCTTGGTGGGTGGATCTACCGATTGGTTTGCTGTTCTAACCAGGTCTACAACAGACGTATCCAAGGTTGGAGTACATGCTGTTCTTGCTGTGCTCAAATGGGTTGTCTTGTATCATGACCAGTAATGACATACATTACAAAAAAACAAAAAAGGGGTGTACTAATGGGAACTACTTTAATAGTTTTCTCTTGTTAATATTTAGCCTGACCTGCAACAAAAGGCATTTTCCCTCGTGTTAATTGGGGCGGCTTTAGCCCAGTGGTAAGGCTAGATGTGTGGGATCAATCCCTGTCGTCTGTCCATTTGGCTATTTCTCATTCCAGCCAGTGCACCACGACTTGTATATTAAAAGCCGTGGTATGTACTACCTGGTCTGTGGGATGGTGTACAGATCCCTTGCTGCTAATCGAAAAGAGTAGCCCATGAAGTGGCGACAGTGGGTTTCCTCTCTTAGTATCTGTATGGTTCTTAGCCATGTCCGACACCGTAAATAAAATGTGTAGAGGGTGTCGTTGAAATAAAACATTTCTTTCATTCTTATGTTAAGTCTCAATATCTCTAAATTGAAAAAAGGAACACATAAGTAGTATCCCTCATCTCATCTCATCTCATCTTGTGGCCATAGGAAGCTAACAATCTCATCTCGTGATCCTAGGAACCATGTCATCTCGTGGGCCTAGGAAGCTAAGCATGTCATCACGTGGTCCTAGGAAGCTAAGCATGTCATCACGTTGTCCTAGGAAGCTAACCATGTCATCACGTGGTCCTAGGAAGCTAAGCATGTCTCTAAAAATATCTCTGAAATGAAAAAAAATAAAATGGAACACACAAGTAGTATCCCTCATCTCATCTCATCTTGTGGTCCTAGGAAGCTAACCATGTCATCACGTGGTCCTAGGAAGCTAACCATGTCATCTCGTGGTCCTAGGAAGCTAACCATGTCATCTCGTGGTCATAGGAAGCTAACCATGTCATCACGTGGTCCTAGGAAGCTAAGCATGTCATCACGTGGTCCTAGGAAGATAACCATGTAATCACGTGGTCCTAGGAAGATAACCATGTCATCTCGTGGTCATAGGAAGCTAACCATGTCATCACGTGGTCCTAGGAAGCTAAGCATGTCATCACGTGGTCCTAGGAAGCTAACCATATAATCACGTGGTCCTAGGAAGCTAACCATGTCATCTCGTGGTCCTTGGAAGCTAACCACGTCATCTCTGGGTCCTAGGAAGCTAACCACGTCATCTCTGGGTCCTAGGAAGCTAACCATGTCATCGACATTCTACATTTTGTGTGTACCGTATATCTTCGCCTGTAAGTCGATCTCGGCTATAAGTCGAGTCCCTAATTTCAAGCCCTGAAAACGTATTTTTTTATTGACCCGTTTATAAGTCGACCCATGAAAAACTACTTAGAAATATTGAAATATTTCTTATTTTCAGCACATGAGAACAATAATATTTGAACAAAAGAAAATTATTTTACAAACTTTGGTTTTCACGTTTTGTACATCGCAATATAATCAGACTATTCCAATCAAACTATCATTATTACATAGCATCAAAACGAAATATTCCCTTAGTAGAGAGTGAAAGCTGTTTGACTGTTACTGTATAGTACTGTACAGATGGTTTTGTGCACAGACAACAACTTTATTTATAAACACTGACAACAGATCACTACGATAAAACTGAAAGTATCACGTTTTGCCGCCATATTAATACATGTAAGGAGGATAACTCTGGAAAGTACACTGGTTTTTGTACAAATGATGTGTGTCCCTATTGCTCTAGATAGTGAACTGCAGAGATCAGTCTATTTTAAGGGAAAGCTCGGTAATATTCATGAAGTTAATCACCGCCAAAACATTGTTTGAACAACCATTAATGCCAGTGACCAGATTTCAAAATAAACTCAGGCAACAGGTAGTTAGTATTGTTTACATTTTTACTATTAGTGATGACTGTTAATTTAACTAAGTGGACTTGTCTTGGCATGTGAGTGAGATCGTACGCCTTTTCGCATAACCAAAACCGTTCTAATGCCAAAAAAAATAGGTTATAAAAAATAAATGTGTCAAATTAACATATTTGAGTATAAATACATGGCATACTTCAACAATAAAACTTGTAAAATAATCCACAAAACAGTAATATTTTTTGTTGAATTTTTTTTACCCTCTTATAAGTCGACCCCCCAAGTTATAAAATAATTTTTGGGTGAAAAAAATTCGACTTATAGGCGAAGATATACGGTATTTTATACAGACATAACTACATTAAAAAATTTGTTTAACGACACCACTAAAGCACATTGATTTATTAATCATCTGCTATTGGATGTAAAATATTTGGTGATTTTGCTACATTTTTCCATTAGCAAATTTCTTTTTTTTCAAATATATTTTCCAGAGTAACACCACACGACAGCCCATAAAACTTCACTCGCTACAGAACACAAAAGCTGTGCACGTGCGCCAGTGTCTCTAACAACTACATTCTGAAATGATCATGTTGGACACCAAACAGCCAGTGTCTTCAATGACCAAGTTAAATTCACTGACGATGTTCATCACCAATGGGAGCCGTGATGAACGCTCCGACTAAAACTTATAAAAATAATACATGAAAACAACTGAGACCAAGAAGTTATTTTATTACCATTTGACTGAATCCAGATATAATAAATCACAAAAACCACCATGACATATTTTAATACTTTTAGACATACACATTGGTCATGTAGAAATGTGAAAACATTTTTTCTAAGGTTGATCTTAAACTAACTGCTGTAACCATGGGGGTGGGGATAGACGTAAATTAAACAAATAAATAGTATCCACATGTTGTTAAAATAGTATGGCTACAGAAATTCAAAGATTTCACGATTTGTTTTCTCAAGTGTAATCAAGCAAAATATTATTGATTATTGGAAATATGTACATTACTGACGAATAACAACTGAGAGTCCAAATTGTTTAAGTTGAGTTTCACAAAGTACAACACACTGATAGTACAACTGTATCCAAGTCTGAGAGAGAAAATCAATATTACAGCTGTGTAGCCTTTGTCTGCACGATCCATTGACAGAGTCTTTATACACTTCTACAACACCGTCGGCGAGATCAGTAATTCCTCTGTCGATTGTCTCGGTTCCCTCGGCGTCCTACAAATAACAATAAATATTTTAACATCATCACTAAGTGAGCTGTTAAGTTCGTTAGTCACTGACAAATTATTAGTTTTGCCCAATTTTGATTCATTAACACTGAAAGCACACAGTTCGTGTATCATATATTTGTACGGGTTGATGCCAAGGCATTTTGTGAATATCTTTGTGATAAAACTAGGATCATGCAAGAAGACAATGTTTGAAACTTCAAGCAATATAAGATACATCTCTGAGCAATGGACAGCATTTGTATACTTTCCCATTTTTGTTGATTTTTTTAATTTTAACTCCATTTTTTCCAGAATTATAACATTATTATTTAACTTAAAAAACACCTTGACATTACTGTTATTCAGATAAAAAAACATGGTTTAACAACTGTTGATCGGGTAAAAACATTCGAGTTTAACATTACTGTTGACAGAAAACATTATTTAACATTACTGTTGATCGGATAACTAGGATAAAAACATACCCCAACCTTGAGTTTAACATTACTGTTGATCGGGTAGAAAACATGCCCCAACCTCGAGTTTAAATTACTGCTGATCGGGTAAACAACATACCCCAAATTACTGTTGATCGGGTACTCGAGTTTAACATTACTGTTGATATCGGATAGAAAACATACCCCAACCTCGAGTTTAACATTACTGTTGATCGGGTAGACAACATGCCCCAACCTCGAGTTTAACATTACTGTTGATCGGGTAGACAACATACCCCAACCTCGAGTTTAACATTACTGTTGATCGGGTAGACAACATACCCCAACCTCGAGTTTAACATTACTGTTGATCGGGTAGAAAACATACCCCAACCTCGAGTTTAACATTACTGTTGATCGGGTAGAAAACATACCCCAACCTCGAGTTTAACATTACTGTTGTCAGGTAGAAAACATACCCCAACCTCGAGTTTAACATTACTGTTGATCGGGTAGACAACATACCCCAACCTCGAGTTTAACATTACTGTTGATCGGATAACATTACTGTTGATCGGGTAAACAACATGAACCTCGGTTTAACATTACTGTTATCGGGTAGAAAACAAACATACCCCAAACATTACTGTTGATATCGGATAGAAAACTCGAGTTTAACATTACTGTTGATCGGGTAGACAACATGCCCCAACCTCGAGTTTAACATTACTGAGACAACATACCCCAACCTCGAGTTTAACATTACTGTTGATCGGGTAGACAACATACCCCAACCTCGAGTTTAACATTACTGTTGAAAACATACCCCAACCTCGAGTAAACAACATACCCCAACCTCGAGTTTAACATTACTGTTGATCGGGTAGAAAACATACCCCAACCTCGAGTTTAACATTACTGTTGATGATCGGGTAGAAAAAACATACCCCAACCTCGAGTTTAACATTACTGTTGATCGGGTAGAAAACATACCCCAACCTCGAGTTTAACATTACTGTTGATCGGGTAGAAAACATACCCCGGGTAACCTCGAGTTTAACATTACTGTTGATTGGGTAGAAAACCTACCCCAACCTCGAGTTTAACATTACTGTTGATCGGGTAGAAAGCCTACCCCAACCTCGAGTTTAACATTACTGTTGATCGGGTAAACAACCTACCCCAACCTCGAGTTTAACATTACTGTTGATCGGGTAGAAAACATACCCCAACCTCGAGTTTAACATTACTGTTGATCGGGTAGAAAACATGCCCCAACCTCGAGTTTAACATTACTGTTGACCGGGTAGAAAACATACCCCAACCTAGAGTTTAACATTACTGTTGATCGGATAACATTACTGTTGATCGGGTAAACAACATACCCCAACCTCGAGTTTAACATTACTGTTGATCGGGTAGAAAACATGCCCCAACCTCGAGTTTAACATTACTGCTGATCGGGTAAACAACATACCCCAAACTCGAGTTTAACATTACTGTTGATATCGGATAGAAAACATACCCCAACCTCGAGTTTAACATTACTGTTGATCGGGTAAACAACATGCCCCAACCTCGAGTTTAACATTACTGTTGATCGGGTAGACAACATGCCCCAACCTCGAGTTTAACATTACTGTTGATCGGGTAGAAAACATTCCCCAACCTCGAGTTTAACATTACTGTTGATCGGGTAGAAAACCTACCCCAACCTCGAGTTTAACATTACTGTTGATCGGGTAAACAACCTACCCCAACCTTGAGTTTAACATTACTGTTGATCGGGTAGAAAACATGCCCCAACCTCGAGTTTAACATTACTGCTGATCGGGTAAACAACATACCCCAAACTCGAGTTTAACATTACTGTTGATCAGATAGAAAACATACCCCAACCTCGAGTTTAACATTACTGTTGATCGGGTAGAAAACATGCCCCAACCTCGAGTTTAACATTACTGTTGACCGGGTAGAAAACATACCCCAACCTCGAGTTTAACATTACTGTTGACCGGGTAAACAACATGCCCCAACCTAGAGTTTAACATTACTGTTGATCGGGTAGACAACATACCCCAACCTCGAGTTTAACATTACTGTTGATCGGGTAGAAAACATACCCCAACCTCGAGTTTAACATTACTGTTGATCGGGTAGAAAACATACCCCAACCTCAAGTTTAACATTACTGTTGATCGGGTAGAAAACATACCCGAACCTCGAGTTTAACGTTACTGTTGATCGGGTAGAAAACCTACCCCAACCTCGAGTTTAACATTACTGTTGATCGGGTAGAAAGCCTACCCCAACCTCGAGTTTAACATTACTGTTGATCGGGTAAACAACCTACCCCAACCTCGAGTTTAACATTACTGTTGATCGGGTAGAAAACATACCCCAACCTCGAGTTTAACATTACTGTTGATCGGGTAGAAAACATGCCCCAACCTCGAGTTTAACATTACTGTTGACCGGGTAGAAAACATACCCCAACCTAGAGTTTAACATTACTGTTGATCGGATAACATTACTGTTGATCGGGTAAACAACATACCCCAACCTCGAGTTTAACATTACTGTTGATCGGGTAGAAAACATGCCCCAACCTCGAGTTTAACATTACTGCTGATCGGGTAAACAACATACCCCAAACTCGAGTTTAACATTACCCCAAACCTCGAGTTTAACATTACTGTTGATCGGGTAAACAACATACCCCAACCTCGAGTTTAACATTACTGTTGATCGGGTAGACAACATGCCCCAACCTCGAGTTTAACATTACTGTTGATCGGGTAGACAACATACCCCAACCTCGAGTTTAACATTACTGTTGATCGGGTAGAAAACATACCCAAACCTCGAGTTTAACATTACTGTTGATCAGGTAGAAAACATACCCCAACCTCGAGTTTAACATTACTGTTGTCAGGTAGAAAACATACCCCAACCTCGAGTTTAACATTACTGTTGATCGGGTAGAAAACATGCCCCAACCTCGAGTTTAACATTACTGTTGACCGGGTAGAAAACATACCCCAACCTCGAGTTTAACATTACTGTTGACCGGGTAAACAACATGCCCCAACCTAGAGTTTAACATTACTGTTGATCGGGTAGACAACATACCCCAACCTCGAGTTTAACATTACTGTTGATCGGGTAGAAAACATACCCCAACCTCGAGTTTAACATTACTGTTGATCGGGTAGAAAACATACCCCAACCTCGAGTTTAACATTACTGTTGATCGGGTAGAAAACCTACCCGAACCTCGAGTTTAACATTACTGTTGATCGGGTAGAAAACCTACCCCAACCTCGAGTTTAACATTACTGTTGATCGGGTAGAAAGCCTACCCCAACCTCGAGTTTAACATTACTGTTGATCGGGTAAACAACCTACCCCAACCTCGAGTTTAACATTACTGTTGATCGGGTAGAAAACATACCCCAACCTCGAGTTTAACATTACTGTTGATCGGGTAGAAAACATACCCCAACCTCGAGTTTAACATTACTGTTGATCGGGTAGAAAACATGCCCCAACCTCGAGTTTAACATTACTGTTGATCGGGTAAACAACATACCCCAACCTCGAGTTTAACATTACTGTTAATCACGTAAAAAACATACCCCATCCTTGATTTTGATTCCACCTGTCTTGGTCTCTATCTCGATCTAAAAAGAGTGAGCAATAATTAATATTTTTAAATAACATTAAACAAAGCTGAAGATGAATTCAAATTCATTACTGATACAAAAATAGACATCTCTGCCCCTTCCCCCCCCACCCCCACCCCCCCAAAACAAAAACAACAAATCCACAAAAAGTCTTAGCTAGGCTAGAATATGTTTTTAAAAAATGGTGAAAACCTAACTTGCTAAGAAGATGCACCACATCAAAGGTTAAATCAATCCAACAATCATAACGGAAAGTTGTTCAGATTTTACAGATGTAAATGACCGTGGACAAAAAACAATCCTGAAAACTTTAGTGAGTTTAAAATTGTAGGAAGAAGTTCCCGAGGAGAGAACGATTTTTTAAATTACACTAAAATCCAACATTATGGAAAAATGTAATTTGAGGTTTTCATCTCTGATGACGGAGTAGAAAGCCAAGATCAAAATGCCCCAACCTCACCAGAATGTGAATAAAAAACACATTATGAAGATTCAACATAGCAAATGAATACAATACAAATAACAGTAACAACACCATGGCTATTTGTCACCATACAATTACATGAACAGTGAAGCCAGGATCTACAGGCCTATGTACCAAACTAACTTTCTCAGATATAAACATATGCCTAGTTAGACGACAAGTTTGTCATACTGCACCAAATACAGAGGTTTCAAAACAGACTTCACTTTGGTATACTCACTCCATCCCCCTTGCCTCCCTTCTCCGCGATCTAAAAGAAATGGTGTAAAATTAGGACCCAACGGGCCAGACATGACCAAATAGGAATATGGAGGCACAACACACAATGATTTGCAGATGTTTACAATCCACGATACCAGTGATAAATACAGAAACAATAGCAGCTGTCACACGATAAGAGAAAGTTGAAGCATAAAGCCAATAAAACAGAGAGATGAAAACATCAAGGAAATATAATCACCATCAAATGACAGTTCAACATAACAAATATCAAATGGATCAGAATAAAGAATGTGACACTAATTGCTTTTTCAAGATGGTAACCAGAGATGTGAAACAAATGGTCCTCCCAAAACAAAATGGAAATAAAATATACAAGTACAATACTATAATAACTAAACTACGTTTACAAGAACACCCCACTTATTATACAACTACCTCAACAGATAGTTAGAGAACATGGAAATATACAAACACACATTAATAATAAATATATAAAACTTCATATATGTTATTTTCACTTCCTATTTATTGCACTCGTTTATTGTGCGCAAGAATATATATGCATGTTATTGTGCAATATAAACGAGTGGAATTAAATAGGAAGTGAAAACAATGTATGTGAAGTTCTGTATTTATTACATGCCTTCTTTTATTTTTTACAAAAACGTTTTTTAATTTAACATCATAACTATACTTTCTTAAATATATTGCTCAATCTTCCTTTCATGGATTTACTTAACATTAAGAATCACACTCTGTGGCAATGTTGTGTCATGTTTAAATACGATGTGACATAATTTGTAAACCAGACAAGACATCAGTAATAAAAAGGCGCAAACGCCAGTAAAATAAAAAAGGGATTTCCTCATTTACCAGTTGACATGTTTTATCATATTAAGATTGAATAGGTATGTAATAATAACAAAGCTGACATTGACATCCCATCTACAACAGATTTCAGGTTTTATATACTTACTCCATCCCCCTTGCCTCCCTTCACCGCGATCTAAACAAAGAAATGGTCATAATTAATAGTTATGGATGTGGTGACATGGAAATAAAATACAAAACTAAAATTAGCATTCAATATTGTCAATATAAAACCAGTGTAACAAAAGATTACAACTACTGAACTAGTTGTAGTCATGGAAACCAGACAAAATAGAATGATTTACACTCATCCCTATGGGGAGACATCCAACCCACTTAAAAGAAAATAATTAAATATTAAAAGCTGTAGTTAAAGTTAACTCTTCCCCTATTAACACAGAGCAGATAGGAACGTATGTATACCAAAATTCATATATATATATGTAGATGTAATGAAACTGGACATGAAATCATGTCAACACAAAGAAGATAGGAACGTATGTATACCAAGATTTATATATATATATATTTAGATGTAATGAAACTGGACATGAAATCATGTCACAAGTGAACACATTGAAATAAAATTTCATGTCCGTTTTAACTCAAATGTGTTTTGGTTTTGGGATTATTTTTTAAGTCAATGTAATGTGATTTTTGTTTTCTTGATACAAGCCAAAACCTTTTTTTTTTTTGGATATGTTATTTTTAAAACCTGTCAAATATTTTATTTCTAATCATATCAATATATTTGTGATTTACGTTTTTTGTCAATATATTAAATGGTGATCAGAATGTATTACAATTTACTAGGGGATGGGATCTGTTACTAGGGGGTGGGATCTGTTACTAGAGGGTGGGATCTGTTACTAGGGGGTGGGATCTGTTACTAGGGGGTGGGATCTGTTACTAGGGGGTGGGATCTAGCTCAGTCAGTAGAGTGCTCATCTCAAGTGCTTGGGTTGTATGATCAAACACCTTAGTGGACCCATTGGGTTTTCCCCATCCCAACCAGTATATCAAAGATCCCAACCAGTATATCAAAGATCCCAACCAGTATATCAAAGGCTGTCCTATCTGTGGGAAAGAGCATATATAAAAGATCCCATTTTTTTTTTTTTAAATGTGTCAGAATTATCGAATGTGTATTGATTGATTAATCAATGTGCTCTAGTGGTGTTGTTAAACCAAACAATCTTCAACTGTTACAGTGCTAATGACTGTATGTCAAAATTACCAACTGTTTGACATCCAACAGCCGATGATTAATAAA
Source organism: Gigantopelta aegis (assembly GCF_016097555.1). Classification (NCBI taxonomy): domain Eukaryota; kingdom Metazoa; phylum Mollusca; class Gastropoda; order Neomphalida; family Peltospiridae; genus Gigantopelta; species Gigantopelta aegis. Next base: position 1,788,601 of record NC_054701.1, read on the forward strand.
TCAATGTGCTCTAGTGGTGTTGTTAAATTAAACAAACTTTTACTTTTCAACTGAGTAGAATTAATTCATTATTTAAAATGTGGCTGTTTTAGTGAAGTTAGTTTAGGTTGTGCAAACAGAAATGTTTCGGGACACACTCGACTCAACCACACATAAAGAGATTTAGAGTACTTACTCCATCCCCCTTGCCTCCCTTGATCTCCACGATCTAAACCAGAAAAGGGAAAAATGAGCACATAACCAAAACATACAAACAATGAGTAAACACATTTAACCTTTCTAAATCAGGGCACAATATTTCACGCGAACCGCCATTCTGTTCGCGTGTCGGTTACGCAAAATTAAATTTACGCGAACCGCAAATTGGTTACGTCATGACCTGTAAACGTTCAGAAATTAAAACTTGCAAACTTCACGATTACAGGATGTTTATTCACGCAGACATACTCCTAGTATTACGACAAATGTTTTAGACTGATTTTTAAATACTTGATGCGCAGCAAACCAGTAACAACGTTATATTGCAACAGTTGTAACTTGCGACCAGTCTAAACTTTTAAAAAAGTTCTAAAGAAATGTGCTCGGACTGCTTGGGACGGCTAAATTATCTGCAGCTATTTTATCGCTAAAGGAATATATGTAGATATAATATTGGATTGGCTATAATTTTGCATATGTTAAAAACAGTTTTAACTTAAACAGGAATCCAAAAGCATCACATCGCATAATGAGCTTTAAAAAACAAACATTTAGAACGTCACTGTAGTATAGAAGTACCATCGATAAAGTGAAAGTAGCACATTACACAGAGTACGCATGTGCGTAATGCAAAAACATAATCCGGGAATAGGTGGAGGCTGTCTGTAATTGTTCTATAAAATATCCTCTTAAAATTGACTCGAAAAAGCTCAGAATGCATCTACAGCGAGTTTCAAAATTTTCACAGGGGGAGGCCTTCAGAATCCCCCGGCTCGAGCACGCCTTTGGTGTGCGTAATCCTAAACAAAAATGTCTGGTTACGCCCCTGTATTTTGTTTCAATACTGGGGCTGATATTCAGTTCTTTTATAATATTGTTAACTTTAGCAAGCATTAAAGAATTTTTTTGTTGGTAAAAATGTTTTATTTTGTATTTGTTTTTACTTTATGTTTGAGCTAAAAACAATGTATTTAAAATATAATTTCAACGTAAATTTGGAGTAACCAATCAGGTAACCCACGGGTTAAGCAAATATAATTCACGTAACCGAACAATTGGTTACCTAGGTAAAAACCACGTGAACCGACTTCCGGTTACCTCAGATTTCGAAATATTGTCCCCTGTAAATCAACGATGGTCATATAAAAAAACTAACACACTTGACTCCAACACACAAAGAGAGATTAGAGTACTTACTCCATCCCCCTTGCCTCCCTTGATCTCCACGATCTAAACCAGAAATGGGAAAAATTAGCACATAACCAAAACATACAAACAATGAGTAAACACATTTAACCTTTTTAAATCAACGATGATCATACAAAAAAACTAACATTTTAAATTATTCATTTTTGTAATTCTGATATAATATATGAAGAATATTTTAATGCAAATAAAACTTATAACTTGGATAATTTTATGATCTTAAACTTACTTGGTGACAATCTTCATGGGCATGTAATCATGTATATTTTCAGCTTTTTACTGCTAAATCTTAAAGTTTGTACTAAAACAGAATTTTTAACAATGCACCTCCTGAGTGTGGAATCACAAATGACAACAATCAGGGGATCTCGATTTCTCGTTTTAAAAGTTATTACTTAGGATAGAAACCTACAAATCATGACATTAATCTAACACAAATACATATATAAATAAATTAGTGGAAGCTGGAACAAAGTACTACATGTTGTACAACACAGAGCAATCAACAGAGGCAACAACATTAAAGAAATGAGTACACGTTGGTTAAAAGTATTAAACGTACTAAAATTTACTGTTAATTTCCCTCAAAGTTGTTTTTTATTAATTTGTGTAAACACTATATGACAATTACAAAATAAAAACAAACTCTGTTAGAACCTAGAAAAATATATTAATTTAAAAATCGCATTTCACATTACTGTGTAGTTAATACAAATGAAATATATGCTGTGTAGAAATTACTGTAGCTAACAAATTAGAATGATACAACCAAATGAAAAAATAAAATTGCATAGTACACTTTATCAATGTACAATTACTACATGGTTTTAGGGGTATTTACAATATTAGAAAAAAAAAAAAAAAATTGTTAAACTGAAAACTATGTATGAACTGGATTTGTTGGGTTTATAAAGCCAGAATATTTATGAAATAGAAAATAAGAAATAAGACATTTTATTTCAGTCTATTAACTTGTGACATCATTTTCAGCCATATATAAAGATCTGTTGTGACACATGCACCAAGCTATTCAACAAGAGACTGGTACTATGAGGACTGGCACGCATATAAAACCGTTCATGTTTACGTGGGGGCCACACTTACTCCAGTTTTGACCTTGATTTTGCTGATAGTACTGTGGCTGATCTGAAAAACAGAAAGCAATAATATTAAAACATGTTAAAAGTAAAAACAAAGAATGCCATAATTACACTTCATCTTAAAAATGCATTGCTGTAAGTTCATCTCAAGAACAATGGGTTATTCTAAGCACCAGTTTATCGTCAGCAATGCATTGCTGTAAGTTCATCTCAAGAACAATGGGTTATTCTAAGCACCAGTTTATCGTCAGCAATTTTTCACTTAGTTCTTTTTCACTAATGACTATGCATTATTTTTGTGTTAAAAGCCAAGAACTAGTTTAAAAAAAATTTTAATTCTATATAAATGCATACTTTAAAAATGACAGAAATCAACTATTTTTCTTTGTTAATTCAAGAAAGAAAAAAAGAAAACAAATTGTAGTATTTATACACATAAATATGAACAAAATTGTTATCCAATGCAAACCTAGAGATATGGTTGTGAAACCTAGAGATATGGTTGTGAAAACTGTTGGTTCAAGTAAATAAAGTTTGTGTTTTAGCAAACTGTTTCAAGAGAAAGCTCGTGTATACTGACTTTGTTTGTGGAATCACTCAATGTGGAGAGGTTCTCCAGTAAATAAAGTTTGTGTTTTAGCGAACTGTTTCAAGAGAAAGCTCGTGTATACCCACTTTGTTTGTGGAATCACTCAATGTGGAGAGGTTCTCAAGTAAATAAAGTTTGTGTTTTAGTGTCAGACATATGGTTAAGGACCACACAGATTTTGAGAGGAAACCCGCTGTCGCCACTACATGGGCTACTCTTTCCAATTAGCAGCAATGGATCTTTTATTTGTGCTTCCCACAGGCAGGATAGCACAAACCATGGCCTTTGTTGAACCAGTTACGGATCACTGGTCGGTGCAAGTGGTTTACACCTACCCATTGAGCCTTGCGGAGCACTCACTCAGGGTTTGGAGTCGGTATCTGGATTAAAAATCCCATGCCTCGACTGGGATCCGAACCCATTACCTACCAGCCTCTAGACCGATGGCCTAACCACGATGCCACCGAGGCCAGTGCCCAAAGCAACAAATGCTTATTAAGAAAATGACTCTGCAGTTGTCAACTATGTAGTGTTGTATACTGTAAAATCATGAAATTAATGTGAAAAATGCGGCGAACACATCGAAGCAATAATAACTTGACGCATTTTGTTTAGTCTCATTCCCAATACAAAAAATGTGCAGGATTTTACTATATTACTTCTAAATAAAATAAAACGTTTATAATATAAAGATGAAACAAAATACAAAAACAATTTTTGTTAAACGTCTTTTTGTGAATACTTCAAGAATCTTTCTTTCGTTTCGATGTTGCCATTCTATTTTCACTTTCCTGGAATATCATAGCGGTTATATAATACAGTGATGTTCCAAATGTTTTGTTTTTAGAAAGCTAATTTTGCGATGTGAGTATTTTTCAAATTTTCTTACACTTCTGGATTACTGTATACATTTAAACTGTTTTGAACATTTGTAAAATTATAATCAACAAATTTTATTACTAATATATTCCTTTAAAAATGAAACAGTAGAAAATTATATAACTGTAACCAACAATCCATGCGTATTTCTTCAAACCATTTGGCTCGACTCTATACATGGCATTTAATTTAGACTGGTCGCAAGTTGTCACTGTTGCAATATATCGCATTTGTTAATGTCTATTCCTGTGCTGCGCATCAAGTGTATAAAATCAGTCTAAAACATTTGTTAGAATAATAAGTATGCGTTTGCTTGAAATATTGTGCCCTGTAATAGCGACCCGTTTACCTTTTATTCCTACTGGTGGATTAATTAGAAGCAATCACCACACAAAAGTGCGAGGTATACCCTTAACAATAAGGTGTAGTTATACTAATTACACTACTTTAAGTAATTAGGGCTTCCTGGTCGACCCACCATGCGATTAGCTTCAGGTTATGTAGTAGCTGTGAAAACAACTACTGACTTCTTTTAACATGAAAGATGAAGCCCAAACAATATAATAACAACACAACTGTGGTTTTTATGTGATGTGGACTTTTGCCCAACGCATTAATAAAAATACGCATTTTTGTTCACTCATGTACGAACGCAATAATATCATGACGTATTAATTACATGATTTACAGTTTAAATTTATTACATACCTATTAATCTTACTATAGTAATAAAGATAATTCTGACTGTTCAATAAAAAAAATCTTTTATTGAACATATGTGTGATACCAAATCTCACATGCCTTGTACGTGTTCATTCGAATGACACCATGTTCCTTGCTAGGAATGATGTCATGTTCCTAGCCAGGAATGACGCCATGTTCCTAGCCAGGAATGACATCATGTTCCTAGCCAGGAATGACGCCATGTTCCTAGCCAGGAATGATGTCATGTTCCCATCCAGGAATGACACCATGTTCCCAGCCAGGAATGATGCCATGTTCCTAGCCAGGAATAATGTCATGTTCCTAGCCAGGTATAATGTCATGTTCCTAGCCAGGAATGACACCATCTTCCTAGCCAGGAATGACATGTTCCTAGCCAGGAATAACATGTTCCTAGCCAGGAATGACACCATGTTCCTAGCCAGGAATGACGCCATGTTCCTAGCCAGGAATGACACCATGTTCCTAGCCAGGAATGACACCATGTATCTAGCCAGGAATGATGTCATGTTCCTAGCCAGGAATGACACCATGTTCCTAGCCAGGAATGATGTCATGTTCCTAGCCAGGAATGACACCATGTATCTAGCCAGGAATGATGTCATGTTCCTAGCCAGGAATGATGACATGTTCCTAGCCAAGAATGACACCATGTTCCTAGTCAGGAATGATGTCATGTTCCTAGTCAGGAATGATGTCATGTTCCTAGCCAGGAATGATGTCATGTTCCTAGCCAGGAATGATGTCATGTTCCCAGCCAGGAATGACACCATGTTCCCAGCCAGGAATGATGCCATGTTCCTAGCCAGGAATAATGTCATGTTCCTAGCCAGGTATAATGTCATGTTCCTAGCCAGGAATGACACCATGTTCCTAGCCAGGAATGACATGTTCCTAGCCAGGAATGACACCATGTTCCTAGCCAGGAATGACACCATGTTCCTAGCCAGGAATGACATGTTCCTAGCCAGGAATGACACCATGTTCCCAGCCAGGAATGATGCCATGTTCCTAGCCAGGAATAATGTCATGTTCCTAGCCAGGAATGACACCATGTTCCTAGCCAGGAATGACACCATGTTCCTAGCCAGGAATGACATGTTCCTAGCCAGGAATAACATGTTCCTAGCCAGGAATGACACCATGTTCCTAGCCAGGAATGACGCCATGTTCCTAGCCAGGAATGACACCATGTTCCTAGCCAGGAATGACACCATGTTCCTAGCCAGGAATGATGTCATGTTCCTAGCCAGGAATGACACCATGTATCTAGCCAGGAATGATGTCATGTTCCTAGCCAGGAATGACATGTTCCTAGCCAAGAATGACACCATGTTCCTAGTCAGGAATGATGTCATGTTCCTAGTCAGGAATGATGTCATGTTCCTAGCCAGGAATGATGTCATGTTCCTAGCCAGGAATGATGTCATGTTCCCAGCCAGGAATGACACCATGTTCCCAGCCAGGAATGATGCCATGTTCCTAGCCAGGAATAATGTCATGTTCCTAGCCAGGTATAATGTCATGTTCCTAGCCAGGAATGACACCATGTTCCTAGCCAGGAATGACATGTTCCTAGCCAGGAATGACACCATGTTCCTAGCCAGGAATGACACCATGTTCCTAGCCAGGAATGACATGTTCCTAGCCAGGAATGACACCATGTTCCTAGCCAGGAATGACACCATGTTCCTAGCCAGGAATGAAAGAAAGAAAGAAATGTTTTATTTAACGACACACTCAACACATTTTATTTACGGTTATATGGCGTCAGACATATGGTTAAGGACCACACAGATTTTGAGAGGAAACCCGCTGTCGCCATTACATGGGCTACTCTTCCGATTGGCAGCAAGGGATCTTTTATTTGCACTTCCCACAGGCAGGATGGCACAAACCAAGGCCTTTGTTGAACCAGTTATGGATCACTGGTCGGTGCAAGTGGTTTACACCTACCCATTGAGCCTTGCGGAGCACTCACTCAGGGTTTGGAGTCGGTATCTGGATTAAAAATCCCATGCCTCGACTGGGATCCGAACCCAGTACCTACCAGCCTGTAGACCGATGGCCTGCCACGACGCCACTGAGGCCGGTAGCCAGGAATGATGTCATGTTCCTAGCCAGGAATGACACCATGTTCCTAGCCAGGAATGATGTCATGTTCCTAGCCAGGAATGATGTCATGTTCCTAGCCAGGAATGACATCATGTCCCTAGCCAGGAATGACATCATGTTCCTAGCCAGGAATGACATCATGTTCCTAGCCAGGATGCTCAGCGTTCCATCAATTCCATAAAATTCAACCAACTTTCCAGATGAAGTAAGTTATGTTATTTAATTAAACTTTTATTAATCATAATAGAGAAAGGTGGTATGTAATAAATACAGAACCACATACTAGTTGTTTTATTTATTGCACTCGTTTATCATGCGCAAATTTTATACCACTCGACTGCTACGCGATCTCGTGGTATAATATTCTTGCACACTATAAACTCATGGAATAAATAATATAGCAAAACAACAACTGGTATGTGGTTCAGTCTATTTATGACACCGTGGAACAAGACATGCCTTTCAGATAACATTACATCAATGTTGCCAAGAGATTATCAGCAGCTTCTTGAAGAAATATTGTTGTGTTGTTATATTATAAGTGTTAGTTGTGACCTGTATATATGGAACAAAGGTTTCTTAAACGTCATCCATGTAGAGTTTAATTAGCAGATATTATGTGTATAAGAGCTGGTAAAGAAAAGTTTAGAATATGATGCAAGAAACTAATATCAATTCAAAAAGCTAATCTTTATTATTTGTCTTTTATATGAACTTCAGTACAGACAAGACAGCACAAACCATAACCTTAAATATAGAAAATGTGAAACCTTGATTGAAATGGACAAATGAATTACTCAGGTGGTCAAGAAAACCATTTGTTAAACACCAAACAAAGAAAGACACCCCTAACACTGATGACAAGTGTCTCATTATAAAACTCTCATCCAATACCGAGAGGACGCCACCACCCAAAGATTCCAATCACCAAGCCAACATCTGTGTCAGCCTTACCAGTCACAACACAGCTTCTGTGAACAGAGTGGCATCATGCAGTTAGTAGTGGAATACTAATACTAAACACTAATCATCTACTACTACTACTTAGTTATAAGTAGGTTAAAATGACCTAAACGTTAAGGATACAAAAGAAATTGACAACAATCAGTTGACAGGTTGCTAGTCATTTCGTACTATGGTCATTTTGTACCATAGTCATTTCGTACCTAATTTGGTCGTTTCGTATCCTGGTCATTTCGTACCATTGCAAAAAGTCATTTCGTACCCTGGTCATTTCATACCACTGCAAAAAGTCATTTCGTACCCTAGTCATTTCGTACCCTGGTCATTTCGTACCATAACTGAAAGTCATATCATACCATGGCATAACAATTTATAAAAATCACCCCGGTAGTGTCTTTTACAAAATAACATTAAATTACACATTTGTGGTTCATTTAAAGAATATTTTATCAGCAAAAGACTAAAAATTATTGCCACTTTGTATAATTTTTGGTTATGCTATTGTCCAAAGTTTGAAAAGACCTAATAAATAAATAATATTTTGTTGGCCCATTATGTTGTTTTGTTGTTTTTGACTAATCATCTGGAGCCATTTCACACAAAATCAAAGTTGGCAGTTAGTAGTAAATACTATATACAGCTCTTGTCAGGTAAAATGGAAATAACACATGATAGGTATTATCGTTATCAATAACGATATGCTGCACAATAACGTGTTCTGATTTTCAAACTGTCCAAATAAAGTTTAAAAAAAATCCACTGCTTTTATGCTAGAGTCGATTTGTTTTCTATATACTGGTATGAAATGACTAGGGTACGAAATGACTTGGGTACGAAATAACTTTTCACAATGGTACGAAATGATTAGGGTACGAAACAACTAGGGTACGAAATGACCAGGCAGCATGGTACGAAATGGATGGTACAATATGACTTGGGTACGAAGTGACTATGATTCAGTTGACAGACACCCTCCATTCCACACTACCCCCACCCTAACACACCACATCCCCCCTCCCCCCAAAAAACCCCAATACCTAAAACAAACCAAAAAACCTGCAATGAGTGTTTTGTGAAGAAGTAAATAATTGTATTAATATATATAGCAGTACACAGTGTATGAAATAATGAGCCAGACATCAGTGAACACACGTGACAGTGGGAGTCAAAGAATTACCGTTAGCTTATTCTCACAGGTGTTCACCATTTAGTTGGCTAATTTAGGTTATTCTCACAGGTGTTCACCATTTAGTTGGCTAATTTAGGTTATTCTCACAGGTGTTCACCATTTAGTTGGCTTATTTAGGTTATTCTCACAGGTGTTCACCATTTAGTTGGCTTATTTAGGTTATTCTCACAGGTGTTCACCATTTAGTTGGCTAATTTAAGTTATTCTCACAGGTGTTCACCATTTAGTTGGCTTATTTAGGTTATTCTCACAGGTGTTCACCATTTAGTTGGCTTATTTAGGTTATTCTCACATGTGTTCACCATTTAGTTTATTTAGGTTATTCTCACATGTGTTCACCATTTAGTTGGCTTATTTAGGTTATTCTCACAGGTGTTCACCATTTAGTTGGCTTATTTAGGTTATTCTCACAGGTGTTCACCATTTAGTTGGCTTATTTAGGTTATTCTCACAGGTGTTCACCATTTAGTTGGCTTATTTAGGTTATTCTCACATGTGTTCACCATTTAGTTGGCTTATTTAGGTTATTCTCACATGTGTTCACCATTTAGTTGGCTAATTTAGGTTATTCTCACAGGTGTTCACCATTTAGTTGGCTTATTTAGGTTATTCTCACAGGTGTTCACTATTTAGTTGGCTAATTTAGGTTATTCTCACAGGTGTTCACTATTTAGTTGGCTAATTTAAGTTATTCTCACAGGTGTTCACCATTTAGTTGGCTTATTTAGGTTATTCTCACAGGTGTTCACCATTTAGTTGGCTAATTTAGGTTATTCTCACAGGTGTTCACCATTTAGTTGGCTTATTTAGGTTATTCTCACAGGTGTTCACCATTTAGTTGGCTTATTTAGGTTATTCTCACAGGTGTTCACCATTTAGTTGGCTTATTTAGGTTATTCTCACAGGTGTTCACCATTTAGTTGGCTTATTTAGGTTATTCTCACAGGTGTTCACCATTTAGTTGGCTTATTTAGGTTATTCTCACAGGTGTTCACCATTTAGTTGGCTTATTTAGGTTATTCTCACAGGTGTTCACTATTTAGTTGGCTAATTTAGGTTATTCTCACAGGTGTTCACTATTTAGTTGGCTAATTTAGGTTATTCTCACAGGTGTTCACTATTTAGTTGGCTTATTTAGGTTATTCTCACAGGTGTTCACTATTTAGTTGGCTTATTTAGGTTATTCTCACAGGTGTTCACTATTTAGTTGGCTTATTTAGGTTATTCTCACAGGTGTTCACCATTTAGTTGGCTTATTTAGGTTATTCTCACAGGTGTTCACTATTTAGTTGGCTAATTTATTCAGCGTTCTAGTATTTTCATCTTGAGCTAACTTTAAAAAACTATTAGCACATGCTACTGTTATAATCTTTTCTTTTTTTAAACTTGTGTATGTTAGTTGTTGGAAACATATCACTACATGTTACACCTTTGTTGTTACAGTTGCAGTGTTATAAAGAAAATAAAGTAAGGGACTCTACAAACATTCTACCCCAAAAAGCCATCAAGATTAGTCAAATCAATAAAAGTGAAATTAATCTAGTAACCAGACAAAACATGCAAGGTTTTGGAAACAAAACACTTTAAAAAAAATAAAGTATACAACATAGTAGACTTATTCCAACAGAAAAGTAGTTATAAATGATTAACAAATGCTCACTAGTTTTAGGGAAGTAGTAGTTATAAATGATGAACAAATGCTCACTAGCTTTAGGGAAGTAGTAGTTATAAACGATGAACAAACGCTCACTAGTTTTAGGGAAGTAGTAGTTATAAATGATTAACAAACACTCACTAGTTTTAGGGAAGTAGTAGTTATAAATGATGAACAAACGCTCACTAGTTTTAGGGAAGTAGTAGTTATAAATGATTAACAAACACTCACTAGTTTTGGGGAAGTAGTAGTTGCCCTGTTTGATCTCCATGATGCGCTCGTTGTTCTCCACGAGGGTGGACACTTTCTCCGAGAGTTGCAGCGCCAATGACTGCAGTCGGCTCGGCTCCGTGCGGTGCATGTTAACCGTCTGAGTCGGCTGGTCCAGCGACGCCTGAAACATACAATAAAAATGTTTATTTTGTTTGACAACACAACTAGAGCACATTGATGTATTAATCATCAGTTATTGGATGTCAAACAGTTGGTCATTTTCACATCTAGTCCTAGAGAGGAAACCCCTACATTTTTCCATTTTTGGGATCTTTTAGATTTACCATCCCACAGACAGGATAGCACATACCACAGTCATGGTGCACTGGCTGGAACGAGAAATAACCCAGTAGGCCAACGATGGGGATCGATCTGAGACTGACTACTCATCAAGCGAGCACTCTACCACTGGGCTACATCCCACCCCTCGCTTGAAACATGAACAAATTGTCAGGTCGTCCCACCTCAATCGTTATTCACAGGTGTCACAAGATGCTAGCAAGTGAGGAGATGAGTTATGTTAACTTGTCTGTCGGAGTTAGACTGGCCATTGTCTTCTGCCCCTAAACCTCTCCTGAAACCTCTTACTTTAATCAGTCTCACTTTCAATCACTCTTTTTAATATCTCACATCATGTAAGATGTTTTTATTTGCCGTAAACTGAAATGATAAATTCTTAATCAGAATGTTAACATTTTTAACTGAAAAATAATGACTATGTTATTTGTGTTTCTCAAAGTTTAAATATTAGGGCCTATTTGATAAAATTTCCACTTACTAAATATTTCAGAAAGTAATTTCAACAATATGTACATTACAAAAGTGTATATTGCCATTTCATATTTCCAGATGTTTGTTATGTTTCACAAATGAATGAATGAATGACTGAATGAATGAATGCATGTTTAACGACACCCCAGCACAATAAATACATCCGCTATTGGGTGTCAAATCATGGTAAATCCAAACATGAAGTGACATGTTTCCTGAAATACGGCACACACAAGGCAGCCCCCCCCCCCCCCCCCCCCGCAGCCCTACCATGAGTTCCTCGTTGATGATCATCTTGCTGATGATGGAGTGCACCACGGGCTTCTTCAGCTCGAACATCTCGGCCAGGTGGTCCATGATGAGTGAGTCGTAGACGCTGCTGTATGTGAAGAGGTAGGTGCGCAGACTCTCCTCCTGGATCTTGGTGACGATCATGTCGCGCACCTTGTCCTTCTGGTAAAACAGGTCCCACACCTGCAACACAGTCAACATACAGGTCAAATACTAACACAGTCAACGTACAGGTAAAATACTAACACAGTCAACGTACAGGTAAAATACTAACACAGTCAACGTACAGGTAAAATACTAACACAGTCAACGTACAGGTAAAATACTAACAGTGTCAACATACAGGTAAAATACTAACACAGTCAACGTACAGGTAAAATACTAACACAGTCAACGTACAGGTAAAATACTAACACAGTCAATGTACAGGTAAAATACTAACACAGTCTATGTACAGGTAAATACTAACACAGTCAACATACAGGTAAAATACTAACACAGTCAACGTACAGGTAAAATACTAACAGTCAACGTACAGGTAAAATACTAACACAGTCAATGTACAGGTAAAATACTAACAGAGTCAACGTACAGGTAAAATACTAACACAGTCAACGTACTGGTAAAATACTAACACAGTCAATGTACAGGTAAAATACTAACAGAGTCAACGTACAGGTAAAATACTAAGACAGTCAACGTACAGGTAAATACTAACACAGGGTCATTCCGTGTCAAATCACCCAAAAAAACTGATATTTTAAACCCGACTGTCTCAGATTTTTATGAAACTTGGTATACTTATTGATTGGGATCCCACAGCACTAAATTCCAAATTTTAGGCCAATCGGACCAGTGGTGTGGGAGATATGGCCCCCCAAATTTTGAGATTTTCGGCCAAAATGGGCGTGGCCGCCAACCTTTGAACCCTCATATCTCAGGAACTACTGGGCCAATCTTCATAAAATTGGTATTGTTGGAAAGGCAATTTGACATGGATTCCAAATCTGCCATTATTGTTCAGATTGGAGAATGTTGGGGTACACTGACCGTTTGACCTTTGTTATGACCTTGAAATTGACCGTGTGGATCACGTGACCTTGAAATTACCTTTCTTGTAATTTAATCTCTCACATGTTAACTAAAACATATAAAAGTTTCAGAGGTGTAATATTCTTTGTTTAGCAGCAATACACATTCAAAAATTGCATGTCCATGAAAATAACACCTTTTCTGCCATTAACGTCTGATTAGCTATACTGAAGTAAACCCGAATGACCAATTCCTGATGCTAGGAATCACCATTTCTCTTGAACACCGAGTAATACATTGTAGGCCTACATGCTATGATCATATGATATCAAACTACTTCCTTCATTGCCTTCTCACCAGTTCAGCAGTCACAGAATCATTCGGTCACCCACTTCCCCCATAGTCTTGTAATTCTAGTATCATCCTTTTTACTCAGAGAGTGCATCCGTCGAGAAGGTGCAATAGAAGGTGTATCATCTCCATGCTCTTCTGAAATGTCCTCAACTAGCCCAACCCATGCCTCATTGTCATACAGACAACAAACATAGCTTTGCTTCTTGGCTTCAATGGGAGGCTCCTCTGGTAACTGACATATCATCCTCAGAATCCTGGACAGATACTAGTTCTGGTGGGTCACTCTGCAGGCTCAGCTTGTAGGCATGCATCTTTGACTTAGACACATTGGGTCTGTGTAGGGACGCTGCAAACTGGCCTTTGTCAGCAACCTCTTCACTGTCCCCCCAATTCCATCACAGGCACTTTTGCCGTGGCTTGTCGCAAAAAAGTTCCATTCACCTTCCAACCCAAAGTCCTCTTCATGATGGCACAGCTTAACAAAATTGTTCTTATTTTTATACTGTCCAGCACAGCCGTCAGTGAAATAATGGATCTTTTTCACATGAGGAAACTCAGTCTGAAGGTATGGAATAACAACACTCAAGAAAGTATACACAGTTACAGTTGAGTGCTCCCTAGTGTCACTCACTACACAAATGTTACGGTGTTCGAGGGTTCCATCAGCCAACCTGCAGTATGCCACAAAAGGATGCAAGGTAGCTTGTTTATTTTCCCAGTGGAAACTCTGAATCTCATCCTGAACAACGTACAAAATCACCTTGCAGGACAAAGTCAATGATTTCCTAAATATTAAATCTAGCCCTGAAACCCTTTCAGTAAAGTTAAGCAGGTCAGAAAACTAAAATGGCAGCAGAGTACATGTATCATTGCCAAAGGCCCACAAGCCTTGGGTATTTGGGTCAAACTTTTCAAGTATAAATCAGTTAATCAATGTCAAGGTAGACCTTGTTCACACTCTGTGCCGAAGACTGGGTGTACAAATACATTATGTAGTACATCACTGGATGAAGTCTTGTTCAAAACCATTGGCAAGGCCATATGACATGACAAAATGACGTAATGGGTTTTATGAAGAAAACATAATACTTACATATCAACATCTGACATAGTGTCCAACTTGAAAGCTTCAGATTGTCAAAGAAATGCAGATCAAGAAACTTCTTTGTCTTAAACTTCTAATTGCCATGTGCTCAATGGGGATTTCCCCAGGGAATTTCAAAGAGTACCTGACATGCCTGAAGCCACACTTCCTGTTAACCCTTTGGGCCTGATTGTGTAGAATCTCTCATGCCATTTGGCATCTTTTCATATCCTTCAGGCATTCCTTCAGACATGTCAGGTGGATTTTGACTCCAAAGATGAGTTTTTGGTCTCAGAGAAGTCTATACATGTAGAAAATGTACATTGTAATGCATTGTATCAATCATCCGTGCAGGTATGCATTTTAAAAATCTATATTGTGGCTAAACAAAAAAGATTACACCTCTGAAACTTTTATATGTTTTAGTTAACATGTGGGAGATTAAATTACAAGAAAGGTAATTTCAAGGTCACGTGATCCACACGGTCAATTTCAAGGTCATAACAAAGGTCAAACGGTCAGTGTACCCCAACATTCTCCAATCTGAACAATAATGGCAGATTTGGAATCCTTGTCAAATTGCCTTTCCAACAATACCAATTTTATGAAGATTGGCCCAGTAGTTCCTGAGATATGAGGGTTCAAAGGTTGGAGGCCACGCCCATTTTGGCCGAAAATCTGAAACTTTGGGGGGGGCTGTATGTCGGATTTGGTCCTGTGGGATCCCAATCAACAAGTATACAAAGTTTCATAAAAATCTGAGACGGTTGGGTTTAACACATAGTGTGATTTGACACAGAATTACCCCACAGTCAACGTACAGGTAAAATACTAACAGAGTCAACGTACAGGTAAAATACTAACACAGTCAACGTATAGGTAAATACTAACACAGTCAATGTACAGGTAAAATACTAACAGTCAACGTACGGGTAAATACTAACACAGTGTGATATACAGGTACAATACGATCATGTTGCGCACCACGTCCTTCTGGTAAAACAGGTCCCACACCTGCAACAGTCAACATACAGGTAAAATACTAACACAGTCAATGTACAGGTAAATACTAACAGAGTTAACATACAGGTAAAATACTAACACAGTCAACGTACAGGTAAAATATTAACAGTCAACGTACAGGTAAAATACTAACAGTCAACGTACAGGTAAAATACTAACACAGTCAAAGTACAGGTAAAATACTAACAGAGTCAACGTACAGGTCAAATACTAAAACAGTCAATGTACAGGTAAAATACTAACAGAGTCAACGTACAGGTCAAATACTAAAACAGTCAATGTACAGGTAAAATACTAACAGAGTCAACGTACAGGTCAAATACTAAAACAGTCAATGTACAGGTAAAATACTAACAGAGTCAACGTACAGGTCAAATACTAAAACAGTCAATGTACAGGTAAAATACTAACAGAGTCAATGTACAGGTCAAATACTAACACAGTCAATGTACAGGTCAAATACTAACACAGTCAACGTACAGGTCAAATACTAACACAGTGTGACATACAGGTATAATACGATCATGTCGCACACCTTGTCCTGGTAAAACAGGTACCACACCTGCAACACAGTCAATGTATTGGTAAAATATTAACACAATCAACATACAGGTAAATTACTAACACAGTGTGACGTACAAGTAAAATACTAATACTCAATCTAATTAAAATTAGCTCCACTATTACATGTGGATCTAACACCAGCCAGTTGGAGCTCATGTCCACCAATCAAAACCTTACTTGCAGAATCCTGCCAGTGATTTAAAAATAATTTGAAAACATTCCGAATTATCCTGAGGGTATACAATATGTTTCATGTGAATTACGAATGCCTTATTTAGACCAGTAGAACTAATTTTAATCGGATTGTTAACAACACTGTGTAGTCCCCAATGTCCAGGTAACATTTCGTCTGTAAATAATAATTTAAATATTGACCAATCACTCTTCGACCTTTTATAATGTTATTTGGGAGCATACAAATTCTAAAAATATCGGGCGAGTCTATTTTAGTGGCCGCAGTACAGCGAACCATACCAATACGTATGGTGTGGGTTATCAGTCTTCAATTTTACATTAAAAATTATTTATTTATTTATAAAAAAAACCCTAACTAAATCAGTCTTCAGTTTTACATTACAAATTATTTATTTTATAAAATAAAACATGTTTTAAGGCATTCGTAATTCACACGAAACATGTGGTATACCCTCAGAATAATTCAGAATGTTTTCAAATTATTTTTAAATCACTGGCAGGATTCTGCAAGTAAGGTTTTGATTGGTGGACATGAGCTCCAACTGGCTAGTGTTAGATCCACATGTAATAGTGGAGCTAATTTTATTTAGATTGACTAATACTTTATTAAAATATTCAACAATATAACACTGCTGTGGAATAATCTGCTCAGACGTAAATAATACAGGCACTCAAATGACCTGTTACTTACCGTGGCATTCATCTGGTGTAGTCTCACACTCAAGTGACCCGTTACTTAACGTGGCATTCATCTGGTATAGTCTCACACTCAAGTGACCCGTTACTTACCTTGGCATTCATCTGGTGTAGTCTCACACTCAAGTGACCCGTTACTTACCTTGGCATTCATCTGGTGTAGTCTCACACTCAAGTGACCCGTTACTTACCTTGGCATTCATCTGGTGTAGTCTCACACTCAAGTGACCCGTTACTTACCTTGGCATTCATCTTGTCGTTGATGATGAAATTCTTGCCTTCCAGTCTCACACACAAGTGACCCGTTACTTACCTTGGCATTCATCTTGTCGTTGATGATGAATTTCTTGCCTTTTAGTCTCACACACAAGTGACCCGTTACTTACCTTGGCATTCATCTTGTGTAGTCTCACACTCAAGTGACCCGTTACTTACCTTGGCATTCATCTTGTCGTTGATGATGAAATTCTTGCCTTCCAGTCTCACACACAAGTGACTTGTTACTTACCTTGGCATTCATCTTGTGTAGTCTCACACTCAAGTGACCCGTTACTTAACGCGGCATTCATCTTGTCGTTGATGATGAAGTTCTTGCCTTCCAGTCTCACACTCAAGTGACCTGTTACTTACCTTGGCATTCATCTTGTCGTTGATGATGAAGTTCTTGAAGGCCTTCCAGTCTCACACACAAGTGACCCATTACTTACCTTGGCATTCATCTTGTCGTTGATGATGAAGTTCTTGCAGGCCTTCCAGTCTCCCACACAAGTGACCCGTTACTTACCTTGGCATTCATCTTGTCGTTGATGATGAATTTCTTGCCTTTTAGTCTCACACACAAGTGACCCGTTACTTACCTTGGCATTCATCTTGTGTAGTCTCACACTCAAGTGACCCGTTACTTACCTTGGCATTCATCTGGTGGTCTCACACTCAAGTGACCCGTTACTTACCTTGGCATTCATCTTGTCGTTGATGATGAAATTCTTGCCTTCCAGTCTCACACACAAGTGACCCGTTACTTACCTTGGCATTCATCTTGTCGTTGATGATGAATTTCTTGCCTTTTAGTCTCACACACAAGTGACCCGTTACTTACCTTGGCATTCATCTTGTGTAGTCTCACACTCAAGTGACCCGTTACTTACCTTGGCATTCATCTTGTGTAGTCTCACACTCAAGTGACCCGTTACTTACCTTGGCATTCATCTTGTCGTTGATGATGAAATTCTTGCCTTCCAGTCTCACACACAAGTGACTTGTTACTTACCTTGGCATTCATCTTGTGTAGTCTCACACTCAAGTGACCCGTTACTTACCGCGGCATTCATCTTGTCGTTGATGATGAAGTTGTTGCCTTCCAGTCTCACACTCAAGTGACCTGTTACTTACCTTGGCATTCATCTTGTCGTTGATGATGAAGTTCTTGAAGGCCTTCCAGTCTCACACACAAGTGACCCATTACTTACCTTGGCATTCATCTTGTCGTTGATGATGAAGTTCTTGCAGGCCTTCCAGTCTCCCACACAAGTGACCCGTTACTTACCTTGGCATTCATCTTGTCGTTGATGATGAATTTCTTGCCTTTTAGTCTCACACACAAGTGACCCGTTACTTACCTTGGCATTCATCTTGTGTAGTCTCACACTCAAGTGACCCGTTACTTACCTTGGCATTCATCTTGTCGTTGATGATGAAGTTCTTGCCTTCCAGTCTCACACACAAGTGACTTGTTACTTACCTTGGCATTCATCTTGTGTAGTCTCACACACAAGTGACTTGTTACTTACCGTGGCATTCATCTTGTGTAGTCTCACACACAAGTGACCCGTTACTTACCTTGGCATTCATCTTGTGTAGTCTCACACTCAAGTGACCCGTTACTTACCTTGGCATTCATCTTGTCGTTGATGATGAATTTCTTGCCTTTTAGTCTCACACACAAGTGACCCGTTACTTACCTTGGCATTCATCTTGTGTAGTCTCACACTCAAGTGACCCGTTACTTACCGTGGCATTCATCTTGTTGTTGATGATGAAGTTCTTGCCTTCCAGTCTCACACACAAGTGACCCGTTATTTACCTTGGCATTCATCTTGTCGTTGATGATGAAGTTCTTGCCTTCCAGTCTCACACACAAGTGACCCGTTACTTACCTTGGCATTGATCTTGTCGTTGATGATGAATTTCTTGCCTTCCAGTCTCTTACATTCATCTTGTGTAAGTGACCCGTTACTTACCTTGGCATTCATCTTGTCGTTGATGCATTCATCTCTGGTGTAGTCTCACACTCAAGTGACCCGTTACTTACCTTGGCATTCATCTTGTGTTGTTGATGATGAGTTCTTGCCTTCCAGTCTCACACACAGTGACCTGTTACTTGGCCTTGTCGTTGATGGCATTCATCTCACACACAAGTGTTACCTTGTTGATGATGAAGTTCTTGGCCCAGTCTCCACACAAGTGACCCGTTACTTACCTTGGCATTCATCTTGTGTAGTCTCACACTCAAGTGACCTGTTACTTACCGTGGCATTCATCTTGTCGTTGATGATGAAGTTCTTGCCTTCCAGTCTCACACACAAGTGACTTGTTACTTACCTTGGCATTCATCTTGTCGTTGATGATGAAGTTCTTGAAGGCCTTTCAGTCTCACACACAAGTGACCCGTTACTTACCTTGGCATTCATCTTGTCATTGATGATGAAGTTCTTGCCTTCCAGTCTCACACACAAGTGACCCGTTACTTACCTTGGCATTCATCTTGTCGTTGATGATGAAGTTCTTGCAGACTTTCCAGTCTCCCATCTTCATGGCCTTGGAGGCGGCCACCACGTGTTCCCGCATGCTCTCGGGCGGCCCGGTCAGCGTCTGCCGGTCACTCATCTTCATCACGTGATGAAAGTTCTTACTGATCATACGGCGCCGGATGTCCAGCTCGTGGGCTGAAAACACACACAGAGTTAATATCACGTGGTGGAAGGTTTACCAATCATACAGAAACACATATCAAGTTTAAGAGCTGAAAAAATATACAACATTCTTAATTATAAAAAACCAACCATCAATGGGAAAATAATAAGAATTAACATCTTATGTAATTTAAAGGTATTAAATATTTTAAATGTTTTTGTTAAAATTAATTAACAAAAAGGACTGTTCACAATGAACCAGTGTATCAGTCGTAAGGTCGACAGTTACTAACCAGATCCAACTGCGTATTTCTATGGCATACACTTTCCCCCCAAACCTGGTAGTGAACCAAACTGTGTCTACTGGTATGCAAATACATACAAAAAGAAATAAATAAAAAATACTAACACCTGTGAAATGATCGGCATTGCAACAAATTTGTATTCATATAAAAATCATAATAATTATTATACATCTGTTAGCAGAGAACCAACGTACCAGCCAAACAGGTTGGCAGTTACAAACGAGATTCGACTACATATTTATGTGGCATACACTTTCCCCCCAAATCTGGTAGTGAACCAAACTGGGTCTACTGGTATGCAAGTACATACAAAAAGAAATACAAATGAACAGCATAATCCATTTCTTCAACAGGGACATGTAGTATAGAAATACTTTTTACATCATAACAATCTGGGAACGCTTTTGCATGAATCCGTTATAAATGTTGAGACTGAATATCTGCCAGAATGTGTGTAAATATGCAAAAATATTGCAAAAACTATTTTAATACAGATAATTAATAATACTCAAAACAGATGTTTAATGTGCATATGAAATGTTTGCTTGTAGACTTTTGGTATAATTAGCTAATTCAATTCTTACTGACTGAAATCACTAGTGCATCAAACACACAGTGCAATTGTTTGACATGCTTTGTTTCAGACAGTGGTCCAGTATTTTGAAACAGTTGAACCCAACATTCCTATCAAGATGTAACAGAAGTGATCTACTCACACATGCTCAACTGTTGAAGGTTTCACAATACAGAGACAGTTAACGACATTTTAACACATGCAATAATGTAACATCAGTGACTTTGATGATGATTTCTTGAAGAGCAAGAGAAAGAAAGAAAGAAATGTTTTATTTAACGACGCACTCAACACATTTCATTTACGGTTATATGGCGTCAGACATATGGTTAACGACCACACAGATTTTGAGAGGAAACCCGCTGTCGCCACTACATGAGCTACTCTTTCCGATTAGCAGCAAGGGATATTTTATTTGCGCTTCCCACAGGCAGGATAGCACAAACCATGGCCTTTGTTCAACCAGTTATGGATCACTGGTCGGTTAAGTGGTTTACACCTACCCAATGAGCCTTGCGGAGCACTCACTCAGGGTTTGGAGTCTGTATCTGGATTAAAAATCTCATGACTCGACTGGGATCCAACCCAGTACCTACCAGCCTGTAGACTGATGGCCTAACCACAATGTCACCGAGGCCGGTGAAGAAGAGCAAGAAAATAAGTAAAACTACACTGATGTGAAGATTTAAACCATGGACCAGGCACACACGGTGAAGTAACAGGGTTTGACTTTCTGGTCTGTGAAGATTTAAACCATGGTCCAGGCACACACAATGAAGTAACAGGGTTTGACTTTCTGGTCTGTGAAGATTTAAACCATGGACCAGGCACACACAATGAAGTAACAGGGTTGGACTTTCTGGTCTGTGAAGATTTAAACCATGGACCAGGCACACACAATGAAGTAACAGGGTTTGACTTTCTGGTCTGTGAAGATTTAAACCACGGACCAGACACACAAGATGAAGTAACAGAGTTTGACTTTCTGGTCTGTGAAGATTTAAACCACGGACCAGGCACACAAGATGAAGTAACAGGGTTTGACTTTCTGGTCTGTGAAGATTTAAACCATGGACCAGGCACACACGATGAAGTAACAGGGTTTGACTTTCTGGTCTGTGAAGATTTAAACCATGGACCAGGCACACAAGATGAAGTAACAGGGTTTGACTTTCTGGTCTGTGAAGATTTAAACCACGGACCAGGCACACACAATGAAGTAACAGGGTTTGATTTTCTGGTCTGTGAAGATTTAAACCATGGACCAGGCACACAAGATGAAGTAACAGGGTTTGACTTTCTGGTCTGTGAAGATTTAAACCATGGACCAGACACACAAGATGAAGTAACAGGGTTTGATTTTCTGGTCTGTGAAGATTTATACCATGGACCAGGCACACACGATGAAGTAACAGGGTTTGACTTTCTGGTCCGTGAAGATTTAAACCATGGACCAGGCACACAAGATGAAGTAACAGGGTTTGACTTTCTGGTCCGTGAAGATTTAAACCATGGACCAGGCACACAAGATGAAGTAACAGGGTTTGACTTTCTGGTCCGTGAAGATTCCCAGTTCTAGAATAATCTTCACTTGTGGAATGAGTTTCAGGTGCATTTTAGGACAGTTTAAATAATCTCCTCCTATCACCGTAAAAGTTTGTTTCGTTTAACAACTTTTCCAGAAAACACTGATTAATTAATTATTGGCTGCTGGATATCAACATATGGTAATTCTAACATGTAGTCTTCAGTGGAAACTACATTTATTTACTGCAGCAAAGTGTTTTCAAGATGCACTTTCTCATAGACAGAAAAAGAAGGGGAGTAAAACATTAATTTTATCTGTTAGTAGTAAACCAACGTATCGGCTAAACAGGTTGGCAGTTACAAAAAAGATTCAACTACACGTTTCTGTGGCATACACTTTCCCCCCAAATCTGGTAGTGAACGAAACTGGGTCTACTGGTATGCAAGTAAAACTGCTAAATATAATATATTTCTGTTTCATATTCAATAAAAGATTTAACACCATGTACCTGAGGATTCAAAAAACTTTTCTCTTTTTTTTTCCATCTGCTCTAATAGTGTCTCGAGGACTCAAAAGTTTTTTGGTAGAAGACCAATTTGGTATTTTGGTCCAATTTTGTCCTCATCCTGTTGATATTTTGCTTTGGGTTTTTTAAAAAGGGTGGTTGTGTCCTTAATGTCATTTGATGAGAAATCAGGTTACGTATGAAAACAACATTATCAAATGTCTTTTGAGCAATTAAGTTGAAAATATAAATATTTTAGTATAATACGCATGTTCATATAATAATCTGTAAAACAGAATCTATTGTTGGACATAAATACTGCAGAAAAACGTAATGTAAATGGGATACCTGGCACCTGTCTGACCTGTGATACCTGGCACCTGTCTGACCTGTGATACATGGCACACGTCTGGCCTGTGATACATGGTACACGTCTGGCCTGTGATACATGGCACACGTCTGGCCTGTGATACATGGCACCTGTCTGACCTGTGATACATGGCACCTCTGTGACCTGGGGTACATGGCACCTCTGTGACCTGGGGTACATGGCACCTGTCTGACCTGTCATAAATGGCATAAAGCACTAACCTGCCATGTAGGGAATCTCAAGCAGCATGGCCGACACGAGATACACACACTCCAGCAACTCGAGGTTGATGTGTTTGTGGAACGGGAACAATCGCCGCTTCTCTATCTTCTCCTGTTCGGGAGTCCTTTCATGTTGTCGTTGCGGCAACAGGCCCTGCATTTAAAATGTATTGTTCAAGTTTTACAAAACACAATCACTAAATTTAAAGGATTTAATTATAAATTACTGTTTATACACTTGAACCTGGCATCATCCTGTGTAGCTTACAGAATATCTGCTTATTTGTTTGTTTTCATCGTTTTACCAGTCTAGGTGTTCACTGTTTAACCTAGGTGTTCACTGTTTAACTTGTGTTCACTATTTAACCTAGGTGTTCACTGTTTAACCTAGATGTTCACTGTTTAACTTGTGTTCACTGTTTAACCTGTATTCACTATTTAACATGTGTTACTGTGTTCAGTTTAATCTGTGTTATTGTATTCTGTTTAACCTGTGTTACCATGTTCACTGTTTAACCTGCATTAGTGTATTCACTGTTTAACCTGTTACCGTGTTCACTGTTTAATCTGCGTTACTGTATTCAGTTTAACCTGTGTTACTATGTTCACTGTTTAACCTGCGTTACTGTGTTCAGTGTTTAACCTGCATTACTGTTCAGTTTAACCTGCATTACTGTGTTCACTGTTTAACCTGCATTACTGTGTTCACTGTTTAACCTGTGTTACTGTGTTCACTGTTTAACATGCATTACTGTTTACTGTTTAACCTGTTACGGTGTTCACTGTTTAACCTGTTACGGTGTTCACTGTTTAACCTGTGTTCACTGTTTAACCTGCATTACTGTGTTCATTGTTTAACCTGCGTTCACTGTTTAACCTGTGTTACTGTGCTCACCTGTGTTCACTGTTTAACCTGCATTCACTGTTTAACCTGTGTTACTGTGTTCACTGTTTAACATGCATTACTGTTTACTGTTTAACCTGTTACGGTGTTCACTGTTTAACCTGTTACGGTGTTCACTGTTTAACCTGCATTACTGTGTTCATTGTTTAACCTGCGTTCACTGTTTAACCTGTGTTCACTGTTTAACCAGTGTTACTGTGTTCACTGTTTAACCTGTGTTCACTGTTTAACCTGTGTTACTGTGTTCACTGTTTAACCTGTGTTCACTGTTTAACCTGTGTTCACTGTTTAACCTGCATTATTGTGTTCATTGTTTAACCTGTGTTCACTGTTTAACCTGTTACTGTGCTCACCTGTGTTCACTGTTTAACCTGCATTCAGTTTAACTTATGTTACTGTGTTCACCGTTTAACTTGTTACTGTGTTCACTGTTTAACCTGTGTTCTCTGTTTAACCTGTGTTCACTGTTTAACTTGTTACTGTGTTCACTTGTGTTACCGTGTTCACCGTTTGACCTGTGTTATGGTGATCTGTTTAACCTGTGTTCACTGTTTAACCTGCGTTACTGTGTTCACTTTCAACCTGTTACCGTGTTCACTGTTTAACCAGTGTTACCGTGTTCATTGTTTAACCAGTGTTACCGTGTTCAGTTTAAACAGTGTTACCGTGTTCAGTTTAAACAGTGTTACCGTGTTCAGTTTAAACAGTGTTACCGTGTTCAGTTTAAACAGTGTACCGTGTTCACTGTTTAAACAGTGTTACCGTGTTCACTGTTTAAACAGTGTTACCGTGTTCACTGTTTAAACAGTGTTACTGTGTAACCTGTGTTGCTGTGTTCACTGTTTAACCTGTGTTGCTGTGTTCACTGTTTAACCTGTGTTACTGTGTTCACTGTTTAATCAGTGTTACTGTATTCACAGTTATACCTGGGCAAGCAGTTCCTTGGCTCGGTTGCTGCTCTGAATGTCAACGAGCGCGTTGTGTGCGTCGCGGATCATCCCCTGACGGAACGCACACAAACCGAGCTGCACCAGCGTTCTGTTGTACATGATCTGAAAACACAACCACTTCCATCAGAATAATTGTCATGAGAAAATAAATTACAGCATTACCAATGAATCTAATCATATTAGTACTTGCTGTTAAAACAAAGTTATGCTGTATGATCAATACATGTCTTCATATCACGTTCACCACCAATGACTTACTGATTTTCCTAAAACACATACATTTTTAACTGAAAGTAAAATACCAGTTTTAGTACAAGTTTATTCCATAAAGGTACTGCCACATACACCAATCCAATCACACAAGGTGTCACTTTCATAAAATATTGGCTCAATCTGGAAACATGTACCAAGTTAAAAACAACTTTCTCTGGTGTTTACACAAACCTGGGTGGGTACGTCTAAATGCTGTATGGAATGTTACAGGTCAAACACAAACCTGGGTGGGTATGTCAGAATGCTGTATGGAATGTTACAGGTCAAAGAACACAAACCTGGGTGGGTACGTCGGAATGCTGTATGGAATGTTACAGGTCAAAGAACACAAACCTGGGTGGGTACGTCTGAATGCTATATAGAATGTTACAGGTCAAACAACACAAACCTGGGTGGGTATGTCTGAATGCTATATGGAATGTTACAGGTCAAACAACACAAACCTGGGTGGGTACGTCAGAATGCTGTATAGTGTTACAGGTCAAACAACACAAACCTGGGTGGGTACGTCAGAATGCTGTATGGAATGTCACAGATCAAACAACACAAACCTGGGTGGGTACGTCAGAATGCTGTATGGAATGTTACAGATCACAACACAAACCTGGTTGGGTATGTCTGAATGCTGTATGGAATGATACAGATCAAACACGAACCTGGGTGGGTACGTCTGAATGTTGTATGGAATGTTACAGGTCAAACAATACAAACCTGGGTGGGTACGTCAGAATGCTGTATGGAATGTCACAGATCAAACAACACAAACCTGGGTGGGTACGTCAGAATGCTGTATGGAATGTTACAGATCACAACACAAACCTGGTTGGGTATGTCTGAATGCTGTATGGAATGATACAGATCAAACACGAACCTGGGTGGGTACGTCTGAATGTTGTATGGAATGTTACAGGTCAAACAATACAAACCTGGGTGGGTACGTCAGAATGCTGTATGGAATGTTACAGGTCAAACAACACAAACCTGGGTGGGTATGTCTGAATGCTATATGGAATGTTACAGGTCAAACAACACAAACTTGGGTGGGTACGTCAGAATGCTGTATGGAATGTTACAGGTCAAACAACACAAACCTGGGTGGGTACGTCAGAATGTTGTATGGAATGTTACAGATCACAACACAAACCTGGGTGGGTATGTCTGAATGCTATATGGAATGTTACATGTCAAACAACACAAACCTGGGTGGGTACATCAGAATGCTGTATAGTGTTACAGGTCAAACAACACAAACCTGGGTGGGTACGTCTGAATGCTCTATGGAATGTTACAGATCACAACACAAACCTGGGTGGGTACGTCTGAATGCTGAATGGAATGTTACAGATCACAACACAAACCTGGGTGGGTACGTCTGAATGCTGAATGGAATGTTACAGGTCAAACAACACAAACCTGGGTTGGTACGTCTGAATGCTGTATGGAATGTTACAGATCACAACACAAACCTGGGTGGGTACGTCTGAATGCTGTATGGAATGTTACAGATCACAACACAAACCTGGGTGGGTACGTCTGAATGCTGAATGGAATGTTACAGATCACAACACAAACCTGGGTGGGTACGTCTGAATGCTGTATGGAGTGTTACAGGTCAAACAACACAAACTTGGGTGGGTACGTCAGAATGCTGTATGGAGTGTTACAGGTCAAACAACACAAAAATGGGTGGGTGCGTCTGAATGCTGTATGGAGTGTTACAGGTCAAACAACACAAATCTGGGTGGGTACGTCACAATGCTGTATGGGGTGTTACACATCACAACACAAACCTAGGTGGGTATGTCTGAATGCTGTATAGTGTTACAGATCACAACACAAACCTGGGTGGGAACGTCTGAATGCTGTATGGAGTCCTGGAGGTGCGACATGAGCATGAGGTCGCGAGCCTGGAACCAGCGGTCATGCAGGGCGTGGTGGTAGATGTGGCACAGCATGGCGCGGGTCCGCAGGCGATCTGTGCTGTCTTTAGCGTAGATGTATTTACAGAGTCGGTCCATGTCATCCTCCGACGATGTCTCCTCGGCATCGCCCGCTCCCTGTAACACACGTTACAAATAATACCACGTTTCACCCTGGTAACACACGTTACAAATAATACCATGTTTCACCCTGGCAACATGTTACAAATAATACCATGTTTCACCCTGATAACACGTTACAAATAATACCATGTTCCACTGTTAACACGTTACAAATAATATCATGTTTCACCTTATTAATACACATTACAAATAATATCTTGTTCCACCCTACAATTTACAAATGCTATTGTTTTCAACATAAAGAAAACACTTATTTCCAAATACTAATATTGTGCTTCACCCTAGACAAAATAATTTACAAATTCACCATTTCACACCAAACGAACAATTTAAAAATACTATTGTGTTTCATTCTAAATAAAACCACATACCAATCCTATGGTTTTACTCTGAATAAAACAATAGGAATACAACAAAATCCAATTATTATATAATTTCACCCGGTTAAAACAATTTACAAATACTATTATTTTTCATCATGAATAACACAATTTGTAAATATGTATACTCTTTCTCATCTTATTTTAACAAAATCATAAAAAAACAATACCTCTTTCTCTGGTTCAAAGCAACTGTGATCAAACTGAAAAACAAAGATTTAATTGCATGATGATAAATCAAAATAAAGTACTTAAAGTCTGTTTGATTGAAAAGGGAACCTATGAATTGGCATATGATTCTATAATGAATAATGTTAAATCTTATAATAAAACATATTACTCAGTTTTAAACCCATACCAACACCAAAAAACACAACAATTTCTGTGTAAATAAAAAGTTTCTTTACAAACTGCCAACAAATTATATTTAAAAAATATCATAAAAGAAGCGACTTTTAGAGTATTTTCTTATTTCAGTAATACTTAGCATAACCTCCCACTATAATGCAATGAGTTCAGAGGTCAGGTTAACTGACATAAGAAATAGATGCTATGTACAACCAACACTGATGTACCAATACAAAATATGTACGTACATTTTTTAATTTTGGTGTACATTGTCAATTAAAAATCATATTTTAAAGAAAAAGTCTTACTAAAAATAATAATGTTCATAACAGACTACCTTGTAGTAGATGTGTTCAATTCTCCTCAGGTAGATGCGACAGAGTTCTTCTGATGTGCCCCTCTGTTCCAGATATTTCTGAAGACGTTTTGTCATGTCATTGATTTCATATTCATCTTGTAACCTATGAAAAACAAAGAGAGTCCCGTTTCTTTATCTCACATCTTGGACAAATATTCTACCAAGTTCAATGCTGCTTCAAATCTGATGACAACTTTTAAACTTAAACAAACACAAATTGATGAAACAAGTGTGTTTTCTCTTTTAGTACGAATTAGTGATGACAGTAATAGACAAAAAAGTTGTGAAAAACTAGGCATGTTCTTGAAAAGAAGGCAGTTCATGTGTGTTGCTACCTACAGAACAAGAACAAGAACACTTTTCAGATAAAGCTAAAATATGGAATTCTGGAGCATTTTCATGTCAAACAAATACTTCTATTGATTCTATGGAGTCCAGTTAACTGTTATTTTTCATTAACAGACAGCTAGTTATATCTATTTATACAGAAACATCAGTGTTCTCGCTGCTCCATTTAAGCGGGGCGCCCCGCCCCACTATTCCATTTTGCCGCCCTACTTTCACGTTCCCCGCCCTCCTTTATTTTCCAGCACCTATCTCCGCTATTTCCAAATGCACTTTTTTTCCACACAAAAAACAACGATCAGTCTGCACACTGAACATCAAAGGAAAAAAGCTGCGTTGTGTACGAAAAAGCAATTGACGAAACATTTACGACAGTTACCGTAACGTAATTTAACAGTATTTTGAACAGCCTCTATTTTGTCCAATATCTGTATCCATTTGTATGTTTGATAGACACAATAAAAGTTATATTTTATGTAAGCAATGAAAACATTTGATTTTTTACGGATTCGGCAATCTCCGATTGAAAAAACCCCGTCTTATTTGGCGCCAAATTTGTCACGTGATCAGAACGGTCATTCTGTCTTTTGTTTCCACTAACTATCGTTTGATATTTTGTCCTCTGTTGCAGATATAATTGGTTGAAACTGATGATTTTTACTTTCTGTTATTCTGTTTATTAAGCAGATCTTTATAAAATATTGTAAACTTTTGATTTTGAGGGGATATGAACTCTTATAAAAACAACGGAAGTGGTAGTGTTTATCATTAAAATCATTCATCTTGAGTGCCAAATAATATATACATATATCAGCTGGCGATATTTTATCACAGCGATCGATTCATTCGATGAAGATGGAAATAACAAAAATGTATCTGACATTAAGAGATCACTTTACAAACATCTTTATTGTTTTTCGTATATCTTGAAATCTTTATTAAAAATAATAATATTAAAACTTTGATCGGTCCAGCAAAACCGGAACTGCCTGTGAATGTCAGACCGACATCATCTTCGGTTCAATTAAACGACGAGTCTTTTTATAAACCCTTTTGCACTTTTTTGTAGGCAAAATAAGGAGTATGTCTTTTCTCAAAGTCTACCAACACACAACAATATGGTAACCAAACTACTCCCCCCCCCAACCCCCCTTTTTTTTTTTTTTTTTTTTTTTGCTTTTCGTTTATTGGTGGTTTTGTTTTTGTTTTGTTTTTTTGAAGGGTGTGGTGCAGACCGGCCGCCCTCCTTTAATTTTCACCCAGCGAGAACACTGAACATTCACTTTTGTACTAGTTAATAGTATTAGTTCTACCAATATTACTAGGCAACATGTTGGTTCTAGTTTTGTACCAGTTCAATGTGTTAGTTCTAGGTGTGTTACCTGTCAATATATGATTATAGGTCAAAATATCGTTACAGGTGTTACCCGAGAACAAATTATAGTTGTGTTACCTGTCAACGTATTCTGTACTGTGAGCATCGCATCCCTGTAACATCTTGGTAAACTCCTCATCCATTCTTTCCAGCGTTGTTAAAACACAGCCACGCACTTGGTACGGCGACGTCTGAAATACATTAACAAACATCCCTACATGAAAACAACTCCAGTGTTAAAACACAGCCACACACTTGATATGGTGATGTCTAAAATACATTAACAAACATCCCTACATGAAAACAACTCCAGTGTTAAAACACAGCCACGCACTCGATATGATGACGTCTGAAATACATTAACAAACATCCCTACATGAAAACAACTCCAGTGTTAAAACACAGCCACGCACTCGATATGATGATGTCTGAAATACATTAACAAACATCCCTACATGAAAACAACTCCAGTGTTAAAACACAGCCACACACTTGGTACGGCGACGTCTAAAATACATTAACAAACATCCCTACATGAAAACAACTCCAGTGTTAAAACACAGCCACGCACTCGATATGATGATGTCTAAAATACATTAACAAACATCCCTACATGAAAACAACTCCAGTGTTAAAACACAGCCACGCACTTGGTACGGCGACGTCTGAAATACATTAACAAACATCCCTTCATGAAAACAACTCCAGTGTTAAAACACAGCCACACACTTGATATGGCGATGTCTAAAATACATTAACAAACATCCCTACATGAAAACAACTCCAGTGTTAAAACACAGCCACACACTCGATATGATGACGTCTGAAATACATTAACAAACATCCCTACATGAAAACAACTCCAGTGTTAAAACACAGCCACACACTCGATATGATGACGTCTGAAATACATTAACAAACATCCCTACATGAAAACAACTCCAGTGTTAAAACACAGCCACACACTCGATATGATGATGTCTGAAATACATTAACAAACATCCCTTCATGAAAACAACTCGTGTTAAAACACAGCCACACACTTGATATGGCGATGTCTAAAATACATTAACAAACATCCCTTCATGAAAACAACTCCAATGTTAAAACACAACCATGCACTCAGTACGGTGATGTCTGAAATACATTAACAAACATCCCTACATGAACTCCTGACATAAGGAGTTGTTTTCATGTAGGAATGTTTGTTAATGTATTTCAGACATCACCGTACCGAGTGCGTGGTTGTGTCTGTTAACTAAAAGTAAATATTATACAGTATAATACAGGTATATGTGTAACAATAAAATTGGTTTGTCCAAATATTTTCTTGAAAAGTTATGTTTTGGATACAAAAATTTGTGGCTCCCATCACCCATCAGAAATTTACCTGCAATTTCACTAAATAATATCAAAACAATCATGAACATAATTTCCTACCTTTTGGAATGGGAAACAAAGAGTACCGGTGAGGTACATGATATGCCTGTCAGGAGTTTGATGGAAAACCACACATATTAATGAATATGTTACGGGGATGATTCATTTCTAATTATGTGAAATGTTTGCAATGGTAAACAATCCTAACTTCTTCAAAGGCTCAACAAGATTTTCTCTATGATGTTCAGAATATACACAAATTATTTTATTTATTGTATCACAGTGACTTAGTGACCATCCCAAGTTGTTCCTACATGTGAGGTTTGATGGTCCTGTATACATCTGTATGTAAGATATGGGCTGCATAAGAAAAAGTTAACAGACGGACAATGCCATACCATAATACGACCCATCATAGACAGGTGTATAATAACTGGGGGTGGGGGGAGGGTGCTACATGGATAAAGTATAAAGTAATCCACCACATCCCAGGTGAAATCTCTAGCACGAGATACATCGTACCAAATGAATCAAGTTAGGGCTCTGACTTGTTGAGGTCAAGATTGAGCCTCGGGAGCGGTACAGTTTTACAACCCTGGAAGAAGAGTTTTGTGATTGAGGAAGAAGAGTTTTGTGATTGAGGAAGAAGAGTTTTGTGATTGAGGAAGAAGAGTTTTGTGACCGAGGAAGAAAAGTTTTACGACCGTGGAAGAAGAGTTTTGTGACTGAGGAAGAAGAGTTTTGTGACCGTGGAAGAAGAAAAAAAGAAATGTTTTATTTAATGATGCACTCAACACATTTTATTTACAGTTATATGGCGTCAGACATATGGTTAAGGACCACACAGATTTTGAGAGGAAACCCGCTGTCGCCACTACATGGGCTACTCTTTCTGATTAGCAGCAAGGGATCTTTTATTTGCACTTCCCACTGGCAGGATAGCACAGACCATAGCCTTTGTTGAACCAGTTATGGATCACTGGTCAGTGCAAGTGGTTTACACCTACCCATTGAGGCTTGCAGAGCACTCACTCAGGGTTTGGAGTCGGTATCTGGATTAAAAATACCATGCCTCGACTGGGATGTGAACCCAGTACCTATCAGCCTGTAGACCGATGGCCTAACCACGACGCCGGTACCGTGGAAGAAGAGTTTTGTGACCGAGGAAGAAGAGTTTTATGACCGTGGAAGAAGAGTTTTGTGACCGAGGAAGAAGAGTTTTGTGACCGTGGAAGAAGAGTTTTTGACCATTGAAGAAGACTTTTACGACCGTGAAAGAAGAAAAAAAGAAATGTTTTATTTAACAATGCACTCAACACATTTTATTTAATTATATGGCGTCAGACATATGGTTAAGGACCACACAGATTTTGAGAGGAAACCCGCTGTCGCCACTACATGGACTACTCTTTCTGATTAGCAGCAAGGGATCTTTTATTTGCACTTCCCACAGGCAGGATAGCACAAACCATAGCCTTTGTTGAACCAGTTATGGATCACTGGTCAGTGCAAGTGGTTTACACCTACCCATTGAGGCTTGCAGAGCACTCACTCAGGGTTTGGAGTCGGTATCTGGATTAAAAATACCATGCCTCGACTGGGATCTGAACCCAGTACATATCAGCCTGTAGACCGATGGCCTAACCACGACGCCGGTACCGTGGAAGAAGAGTTTTGTGACCGAGGAAGAAGAGTTTTACGACCGTGGAAGAAGAGTTTTGTGACCGAGGAAGAAGAGTTTTGTGACTGAGGAAGAAGAGTTTGACTATAACCATACCTCGACATTCTCATTGTCTTCTGCGATGTTTTCCCCGACAGTGATGTCCTCGTTAGTAATCAACAAGTCCAGCAGCTCCTTCATCGCGCTCATACAGCTGAAAACACAAACACGACGCTCAGTAAATACTGTGGCAATACCATCTACAATAGTCACTTCAAATATATAACCTAACACTTTCTTGTACCAAAATATCAATTATCTTCAAAACATAAACCCACCCACCCCAAAGCCAAGGAATTCTGTAATTTAATAAAACCTAAAGTATGCAGTTTAAAACCACATAACATATTTAGTCCTAAAATTTTAAGTAATTGCAAAAAACAGTTTGAAAAATGCATAAATTTTAAACAAACCAAGGGGAAGGTATTAGTTTATTTGTAAGTAAAATCAACAAAAGTTTAACATTTTCCAGTGCAATAACAATAAATACTTGTACAACTTACTATGTCCACATTTGGTTTCTCATGTACGTTGCGATGTTTGGGTTGTAATAACAATAGATACTTGTACAACTTACTATGTCCACATTTGGTTTCTCTTGCACGTTGCAATGTTTGGGTTGTAATAACAATAGATACTTGTACAACTTACTGTCCACATTTGGTTTCTCATGCACGTTGCGATGTTTGGGTTGTAATAACAATAGATACTTGTACAACTTACTGTCCACATTTGGTTTCTCATGCACGTTGCGATGTTTGCGTTGTAATAACAATAGATACTTGTACAACTTACTATGTCCACATTTGGTTTCTCATGCACGTTGCAATGTTTGGGTTGTAATAACAATAAATACTTGTACAACTTACTATGTCCACATTTCGTTTCTCATGCACGTTGCGATGTTTGGGTTGTAATCAAAGATGGCCGCCATGATGTTGAACATGATCTTGACAGCCACCGCAGGGCCGAGGTTTGCCGTCTCGGCCACCAATTTCAACTCCTTCAACAGCTCAATCTGTTCCGATCGATCCGTGCCCTTCTTGCCACGGGCAGAAATAATTTCAAACAATTTCTTCATCACAGCTTCGTGATTTATTTCCTGATCTTTGCTGAACATTTTTGGTTTCTCCTGATTAAAAAAATAAAACTTGGATCAGTTTCTCTTTTGACGAATACTTAACTTGATCTCTGGGGATACAGCATTTTTACTCCAGTCCCACAGAAAGCCCATACCTGACCTCTGGGGATACGGCATTTTCATTCCAGTCCCACGGACAGCCCATACCTGACCTCTGGGGATACGGCAGTTCATTCCAGTCCCACGGACAGCCCATACCTGACCTCTGGGGATACGGCATTTTCATTCCAGTCCCACGGACAGCCCATACCTGACCTCTGGGGATACGGCATTTTCATTCCAGTCCCACGGACAGCCCATACCTGACCTCTGGGGATACGGCAGTTCATTCCAGTCCCACGGACAGCCCATACCTGACCTCTGGGGATACGGCATTTTCATTCCAGTCCCACGGACAGCCCATACCTGACCTCTGGGGATACGGCATTTCATTTCAGTCCCACGGACAGCCCATACCTGACCTCTGGGGATACGGCATTTCATTCAGTCCCACGGACAGCCCATACCTGACCTCTGGGGATACGGCAGTTCATTCCAGTCCCACGGACAGCCCATACCTGACCTCTGGGGATACGGCAGTTCATTCCAGTCCCACGGACAGCCCATACCTGACCTCTGGGGATACGGCATTTCATTTCAGTCCCACGGACAGCCCATACCTGACCTCTGGGGATACGGCAGTTTCATTCCAGTCCCACGGACAGCCCATACCTGACCTCTGGGGATACGGCAGTTCATTCCAGTCCCACGGACAGCCCATACCTGACCTCTGGGGATACGGCAGTTCATATGTTCTGACATTATGAGCGTAACAAATGACTGGAAATATTATTAGAACAATAGGATCATAATTTTAAATTAAAAAGGCCAACATGAATATTCAGTTTATTTGTGTGAGAAAACAATAAATGTATTTGAGTTAAAAGACAGCAGTTTAGTTTGACAACCACTAATTAATTTAGACATAAATTTGACTGTTTCACCCACAACAAATACCATCAAATATCTGGGATATGATATATATTGGGCCGAACTAACAAAGAGTATTTTTCTCTTACTTGTATGTAAACAGTACTAAATACATATATAAACTTACAGTGCAGAGTATTTTTCTCTTACTTGTATGTAAACAGTACTAAATACATATATAAACTTACAGTGCAGAGTATTTTTCTCTTACTTGTATGTAAACAGTACTAAATACATATATAAACTTACAGTGCAGAGTATTTTTCTCTTACTTGTATGTAAACAGTACTAAATACATATATAAACTTACAGTGCAGAGTATTTTTCTCTTACTTGTATGTAAATAGTACTAAATACATACATAAACTTACATTGCTTAATAAAATAAATATAAACACCTGTAGTTAAGAAAAAAAGGCGTAATCATTTGTCCTACCATTGATCTGCAAAAATACTGATCAATAAGACAATGATTAAGAATAAATGGATTAAATGAAGGTCATCTGACGAAGAATGTGTCGTGTTTTGCAAATATCAGTTGGTATGTTTTGTTGACCACCACCACTAGAATACATTGATTTGTTAATCATTGGCTACTGGATGTCAAAAAATTGGTAATTCCAATATAGTCTTTGACAGGAAACCTGCTACTTTTTCATTAGTAGCAAGGGATCTTTTATATGCACCATCCCACAGACAAGATAGCACATACCACGGCCTTTGATATACCAGTCATGGCACACTGGCTGGAACTAGAAATAGTCCAGTGGGATCACCGACAGGGATTGATCCTGAACCGACCATGCATGGCGAGTGCTTTACCACTGGGCTACATCCCGGCCCCTGCTCTATCAGTTAGTCTAACGGTTAGCTCGCTCTCACCACTACGAGAGGAGCTCCTCCTTTAACCTCCTCCCACTCCCCCTCCTCCTCCTCCTTCGCCTTCTTCTTCAGCTCCTTCTCACGTTTCCTCTCTCTCTTACGCTCCTCTCGGCGCTGACTCTCAGCCTCTGTCGTTCTAAAGTAATAGCAATATTTTAACAAGTGGTGCTTGTAACAGTTTAAACAAACTGGTTACCGACTCAAAATGTCGGATCTATACTGTATACTGCCAGTGTTAAATCTGATATCTGAAGACAGTAACCGGTTATTATATTTATCCTGTATTCCAACAATAATTGTCAACAATTAATAATTATTCCAGTTTTGCTGTACAGATGGTATACTATCAACCTACCAGATTCATCATACAAGATACACATCGTTATATACAAGATACACATCGTTATTTTCAAGATAGTAACTACATTTGTCACAACAAAATCTAATTGATAAATAAATTTGTATGCAAGTTTGGTTTAATTGTTATTTTTTATAACACAAAATTTAATTTTAAGCTACTGTACTAAAACATGATATGTTAATATAATCTGAAGCAAACAAATCGAGTCAGGCTTATGTCAAGTGACCTATAAACTATTTTGTCAGTGACCGAAAATACAGAAATTTATCAAGTCATCATACCTGACAAATGTATATAGTGAATACAGAATACATTCTTTTCTTGACAAACTTTAAAATAACACTGTGGAACAACAGTATTGACACTTCAGTGAAAATAAGAACATGATTTCTTCTCAGTGTTAATTTTAATGACATCAGCTAGTTTTCATGTGTCGTAAAAAATAAAACAATGGCTCTCAAGTCATATACAAGGTGTTAACGAAACTATGAATGAACAAATAAATGGATGGATGGAAAGATGGATGAGTGAGGGGTGTGTGTGCTTGAGTGTGCCGGTGCGTGGATGAACTAATGATACCCCAGAATACCCAATAACGGATTCTGTGAAAGCCATCACGTGACACTGACACGCGACAAACGTGTTACTCACTTCTTCAAGAAATACTCGGCAGTCAGCCGCCCGCCTTCTGGACGTTCATCTTCCGACTCGGATTCTGAGTCTGACGATGACGACCCCCAGAACTCGCTTTCATCACTCTCGTCGCCTTCATCGCCCGACATCTGTCACACACACAAAACCAGTCAATAACTATCACCTATCTGGGTTTACAATATCACAGGATACACTGAATAAACATTTAGACAAGAAACTTTGGAATTCTGTTAGACAATAACATATCAAAATGCAAAATGTTCACATTTGATAATCCATAAGCAATTCTCTAATTATAAATAAACATGATACCAACCAATCTGTGTTTTCTCTTTTTGTGAATACTTAAACTCTACATGTAAGCTCGTTTTATATGAAAAGCCGAACGCTATCACCATGAAAGAATGCCCATACCGTAGGTTCTTTGGCTATTCTCGCTTCCTTCTTGCTGGGGATGTCGGCCTTGGTGGGTTCCAACTTGTCGTCAACACCTTCATCCTCCACCACAGCCTCTTTTTCACCAACCTCCTCTTCATCAGGGTTCTCGCGGTAACTACCGAGCTCCGTTTCAAACTCGCGGATATACTTCTTCAGTTTCTGCCGGAGGGAAGTCAAGCTTTTCGAATTGTTCTTGCTGATCTGTTTCCTCCATTCTCGGTCCTCCCAGCACTGAAATTATAGAACATCTTTAACATGGTTTCCTCTGTGCTCATAATATAATTTCATAACAGCATGGCAGATTATTTGGAATTATTATTTTTGATTCAGAAACCTGATCTAACTATTATTAACACTGTTAGATAAGTTCAAAAATTCATTATTTGTATCAGGTTTCGGCTGTGAAAAAACAAAAACATTGTTTACAATGTTACTTAAAGGAATTTTATTGATGAGTGTTTCAAGTACACAGAAATAAAAGTGGCATGTACAGCACACTGAGTGAGTGCGTAAACACGTACATCATTGACGAAGTCATCCAGTTCACACAGACACTGGAGAAAGAAGCGTGGGATGCCTTCTTTGTCAACAACCTTTCTAGCTTTTTCATAGGCTTTTCCAAGAGATTCAAAATCTGAAATAAACACAGACACATGCATTGATCATATCAGAGATGAAAGTGGATTACGAAAAAACAAACCAGAAATGTTAATATTTCTGGACGGGTACGGAGACTGGCTCTAGGGTTCGAGGTGAACCATGGTCTAAAATGGCCGCCACCAATTCAGAATATATGCAAAGCATCAGTTGAAATGATATCATACGTTTTGGACGGAGAAGAGGAATTGTGGAGAAACAGCTCATAACCCGGAAACACTGTATGGCCAACTAAAAAGCAATCAGATGTATTCCACCAACAGATAAATTGATATTAGGTGGACTGGATGGCACGCTTTGTGTTTTATGGTGGTCTACTATCTGTGACCACCATAGCCCATGTAAAGTGCTGACCAGGTAACCTACAAACCACCCACCTAAGGTCCTACACCAAAATCATTGTCAGCCTACAGATCCCTACAGTTTTAAGATGAACATCATATTGTGGTGTGGTGTTTAAGCTACTTATAAAACATGTGAAAACCAACATTTGTTACATTTTTAAAGTTGACAGTCTGTTCACAAATCCCAACTGTTAACTATTAACAGAACTAAATATTGTTTACATCACAACGTTGAA
This sequence comes from Gigantopelta aegis, assembly GCF_016097555.1. Classification (NCBI taxonomy): domain Eukaryota; kingdom Metazoa; phylum Mollusca; class Gastropoda; order Neomphalida; family Peltospiridae; genus Gigantopelta; species Gigantopelta aegis. The sequence continues at coordinate 1,827,693 of NC_054701.1, forward strand.
TCAAAGTATTGGTGTTCGGTTTAATTCTTAACCTACCGTTAATAAGAGGCTCTCTGGTCTTAACAACCTCCAGCATTTATGAAGTTATCCTGCAACCATTGTTTCTATTCACAGATTACGATGACTGATTAAAGCAAAGTCATAAAGGTATACTAGCAGATTATCACTTTTGACGTCACTCATGACATCATACACATAGCTATATTACAAAATTGCTCATTTGACGTCTAGGTCATCGTATAATGTGGCTGAAATAACAGAAATAATAGCTAATCCCCTTAATTTTTTATGGTCTGCAGGATAAAGATAATAACTAGTTAATGATGTCGGATATCTGCTTTATCCTGTTCAGGCCGAATGAGAAATTCCACTCAGCAGAGCCTCGTGGAATTTCCCATTCTTACCATCACGGATAAAGCAGATATCCGAAGCCATTAACTAGTTATTCTCTATTTATCTAGTACTCACTGGAGTAACTTTTTTAGTAAGTGTAATTTCAGCATGGAGAAAAAGACATATTATAAAATGGGGAATGTTAAATGAATACTTTCAAAATACAGATAATATTTAGGGATGCCCGGGATGGCACAAAATCTCACCTGTAAGAACATTGGGCATATCCTTTATGTTCTTATGGTTCTTCATCTGTTTGATGATCGTACGAATCTCATCATACCTACAAAACAAAAACAATGTTAAATATTTTCATTTGGGTCAAAGATTACTAATTTAATAATAATAAAATTTTATATTCTAAAATAAACATGCAGAGACAACTGTAAATATTTACAAACCAATAAAAAAAAACACCCATAGGGCTTAAATTTCACCACGGCACCAACAGCAATTGCCGTTGTTGCCATCCCTACTTACTGTTATGCGCTGAAAATCTTACATCGACGGCACGAAAACTGCTGCAGCGCCCTACTGGTTTGACACTGTGCCCTACCTGGTCCGACACTGTGCCCTACCTGGTCCGACGCTGTGCCCTACCTGGTCCGACGCTGTGCCCTTCCTGGTCCGACGCTGTGCCCTACCTGGTCCGACGCTGTGCCCTACCTGGTCTGACACTGTGCCCTTCCCATACATTCCATGCTGTATATATGTATCCGTCCTGATCATGTCAAATAAAAACTGCTGCAGTGGCCTACCTGGTCTGACACTGTGCCCTACCTGGTCTGACACTGTGGCCTACCTGGTCTGACACTGTGCCCTACCTGGTCTGACACTGTGCCCTTCCCATACATTTCATGCTGTATATATGTATCCGTCCTGACCATGTCAAATAAAAAGAGTAAAAAAACCCATATTTCTTGGAAGTTTTCTTTTAAAATTTATTTGCATTACAACTTCCGTCAACAACAACCACCCAAGAGGCTGCAGTACACTGCAGGAGACCGCATCATGGATGCAGCAGTATGTGTGATCACGTGATTGTGAAACAAGGTTAGCCAGCAAATGTTTCGCTAACATTCGTGAACTATTTGATTTACCAACTTGACCATTTGATTCACCGTGAAGCACATCAACCAGTCTAGCAACCAGTCTAGCGGATGATTGTCTGGTCTGTCTGGCTGATCTTGGATAGTATAATATAACTTTATGCATGTATAGTCGTCTTGTATTAACTTGACTGAAATAGTCCGATATACTACTCAAACTCTGAAAGAAAGAAACTCCAACTCGGATAAAAGGGTAATAACCACACAACAAAATTTAACATCAGATTATACCAAAATTAAAATTAAATTATACTCCCGATACATTGAAACGTCTACCGAATCCCACATGCACGCACACTTGCCATTCAGTTACGTATTTTGTTGTTGAACATCGAAATGCCCCGGCAAGGGAAAATTAAAAAAAAGATAAAACAAGAGATTAGCTTGGCAGCAGACAAATGTGCGACACTATCCAACTTTTTAAGGTACAAGTGTTTCAACTAAATTTAGTTTTATCAGTTATTAGATGTTGAATTGCAGAGCACATGTTGGCTGTGACCACGGGCTAGGACAAAGGACATGCGAATTACTGTCCAGTCAGTACAAATGCTGACAACCATAAACATATCAACACTCACATGATCCCTTATAGAATTAGAAACCCATTTCATGTGGTGGGTGGGGGAAGGTTCCAGTAGGTGGAAGCCCACTTCCCTGCTCAAAGTGAATTTTGTTTCAATATATTTCCCTGGAGTGCACGACTCAACCCCACTCCACCCCCTCACAAACAAATTGCATAGGCTAGAGTCCAAGGCCATAGGGTAAAATCAGTTTTGTCTGAAAAACTTGATAGAAAGTAAGTTGCCTTTGTGCCCCTCTTTCGAAGGAAAAGTTTGCCTTGGTGCCATAATTTTTGTTATTAAACTGAAGGCAACACTTGACATGCACCCCCCCCCCCCCCCCCCCCCCAAATTTAAATTAAAATTTGACCTCTGCAAACACTATTACATACCAGGTATTCTTAATCCAAACTGAACTTAATTTTATTAGCTCATAAAATTATGATTCTTGCATAATATATAACTGATAAGTTAAGAAATGAAAAAAATGATGACCACATGGCTAACTTCCACAGACACATTCCTATCCTCACCATGACCAAACAAATACTTGTAGCCTACCTCTTGTCTTTTTCACTTCTCACCACTCTCTTAGTGTCCTCTTCATCATCACTGAAAGTATACGCTCTGAAAACAGAACAGAAAAACTTTAGAGAGACACTTAAATTAATTTTGTCTTGTGTGTGAAGCAATCTCTGCTGCTCATATTTTAAGCTGGAAATTGCGAAGCAATTCGAGACAAGTCTCGAAATGCAGAACTTTGTAAAGAACATTTTGTGCTGTATTGCGTCGTATTTCACTATGCAAGTTTCAAAGATTGCAATTCAGTAACACTAAATACTAGTTACTAAACAAGTTTCAAAGATCACTATGCAATTCAGTAACACTAAATACTAGTTACTAAACAAGTTTCAAAGATCGCTATGCAATTCATTAACACTAAATACTAGTTACTAAACAAGTTTCAAACTGATAGCAAATGTTGCTGATGAAAACTTTGAAAACAAAATGTTCCCTGTTGTGGGGTATATATTTGTGTAAGTTTGAGGTACATACCGTCCTGGAACTGGTCGTTGAGGCTGCAACTCTTCAACACTGGAATCACTATCGCTCTCAGAGTCCGAGCCGGCATGGAAAAACCGCGACATCTTCTAGCTGGAAGGGAAAGGAGATGTCTGTTATAGGAACTGCAGGTATCAGCTGTTATTTTAAAATAGGGGCCTGTCCTGGTTTTAAGGTTCTACATTACCAACTCTTTTCACAACTGGTGATTACAGTTGAGTTATCAGAACTGGTGATTTCTAATGAGTGAAGCCGTCTCTTTGTAAGGGAGATCACAAAGTTAGATGATTATTAAATATCCCCAACGACCTGCTAGTGAAAAAAACAACACCACCCATCCCAGAGCCAAAATCTGATTGTTTTTATTTACCAAATCCATGTTAAAGCAAAATCTAATCATCAATAACATATTATCTCTGTAAGGGCAGGACTCGAAATTAAGAACTAAGAATTTGAAACAATGAAACAAAAGGAAACTGCTAATTTAGAACCCACATTTAAAAAAATCATAAAGTGACTTTTGTGGCAAATAAAGATGACTGAAATGTTATGAAAGTTTGTTTTGTTTAATAACACCACTAGAGCACATTAATCATCAGCTATTGGATGTTAAACATTTGTTAATTTTTACATAGTCTTAGAGAGAAAACCCACTACATTTTTCCATTAGTAGCAAGAGATCTTATGCATCATCCCACAGATAGGATAACACATATCACGGCTTTTGATATACCAGTTGTGGTGCACTGGCTGAAACAAGAAAGGTTATGAATACTGGTCAACTCGCCCAAACAGCTGGTTAACTCGCCACAATTTCAACTTTACTGTCCGAAAATAAATTGGACTAAATCATTAAAAATCATAATAGTCAGCGATAGAAAAAAGCTGAATTTTTTATTTGTCAACCGGACAGTGTTCTTGCTGCACCATTTGCATTTTGCTGACCTTCTTTCACGTTCTCCCCCCTCCTTTATTTTTCTGCGCAACTCTTTATTTTCCAGCACCCTACTATATATTTTACAGCACCTATCTCCACTATTTCCAAATGCACACTTTTTCCACACATAAAAACCCCCACAATGATCTGTCTGCACATCAAAGGAAACAAGCTGCGTTGTGTACGAAAAAGCAATTGAAACATTTACGACAGTTACCGTAACATAATTTAACAGCCTCTAATTTGTCCCATACCTGTATCAATTTGTATGTTTAATGCACACAATAAAAGTTATATTTTATTTGAGCAATGGAAACATTTTTATTTTTATGGATTCGGCAATCTCTGATTGAAAACCCCCCACTTATTTGGCGTCAAATTTGTCACGTGATCAGAACGGTCACTCTATCTTTTGTTTCCACAAACTGTCTGGTATTTACTGTCTGGTATTTTGTCTTCAATTATAATTGATATTAACTGATGATTTTTACTATATGTCATTTCTGTCATTCTGTTTATTCAGCAGTTAATTTTGGGGGGATATCACCGCTTATAAAAACAACGGAAATGGTAGTGTTTAGCATTAAAACCATTTATCTTGGGTGCCAAATAATATATACACCGCCTTCACAAAAACAAAACTTTATCAGTTGGCGATAATATTTTATCACAGCGATCAATTCATTCGATGAAGATGGAAATAGCAAAAAATATATTCGACATTAGGGGATCACACAAACATCTTTTTTGTTTTTCATATATCTTGAAATCTTTATTAAAATAATAATATTGAAACTTTGATCGGTTCAGCAAAACCGGAACTGCCCGTGAATAACATCTTTGCTTCAATTAAAAGACGAGTCTGCTTGTATTTCATATAAACTTTTTTGTAGGCAAAATAAGGAATATGTTTTCCCACAAAGTCTATCAACACAACATGGTAAGCACCAAGTTCTCTCTCCCCCACCCCACCCCCCCTTTTTTTTGAAGAGTGTGGTGCCGAGCGGCCGCCCTCCTTTGGCCTACTGCGCTAAGGCTGAAAAGAAAGAGCTTTCGCTGAACATATTTTTTAAGCAGTAAGTTTAAAATTTGAGATGTACCTTAAATAGGATATCAAATCAGTTTGAACAAAATTATAATTATGTATACCGATTTAATCGGTTTTATTAGGATTCTCGTCTGATGACGGTTAATAATAACTGGAAACGAAATAACGCCCAACAACTACAAAATCACGGTAACGCGATTCAAGACGCTTCTTACAAATAGACCGAATTTTCTACGTGGCTCCATTTGCAAGTCGACTTTTAAATACGTTCACGATTTTAAAGACCTTTAGTTTAAAAGCAAGTGTAACACAATGCACGTGGCATTGTTACATTTACTTTAATTGTAACGCAAAACATGAATTGTAATGTCTACATACGATCTGATCATCATGTCAATGTCTGGAAAGTTCTGACCCAGATACGTGTACTTTTCATCGATTGGCGACTGATGATTGGCCAATATTTATAATTTGGCATCATGTGACCGTCGTAGAAGGAGAGAACTGTTACAGTTACCGTCATTCTGATGGTCGTGGAAGCTTTGTTGTTAATAAACTTGTATTTACTCTATTGTTTCAATTGTGATGTTTTATATCACTATTAACTACTATAGTATTCATTGATCATGATCTGGGGAGTCGGAGTTGGGAGCCTGATGGGGTACATTTTGCATGTCCGAGCAGATTTCTTCCTTTCAGGAAAAACGGACAAGTGTTTATATTTCGAACACAATAGTGGGTAAACAATAATCTTATTATTTAATAATGATGATGTACAGTTTCATTGTGTATTACAATTATTTCTACAGTTTGTCTTGACTATTGACAAAAACAAATCTATGTTAATTTGGCAAAATAATTTCATGAAATAAATGATGTTTTGTTGGAAAATAAATGGGTTTCTGCAGTTTTTGAAGTATGATTGATAATTTGGCAAAATGTTCTGCTGACCCAGAGCTAGCCTGGAGTTTTATTTAAGTCTGAGGAAAGGAGGGTAATTTAACATATATATAGAGGCTATTTCATGGTTTTTTCCGAATACGATTTTTATGTCAACGAGTGATATGTGGAAACCATATTTTCACGAATTGACATAAAAATCGTATTCGGAAAAAACACCATGAAATGGTCTATTTATTATATACATATTTCCTAATTTTTGACAATATCTTTCGCTCTTTGGTAATATCTTTCACTTATCCTATCGAAAACACATAACGTCATGATATATTTCTTCCTATGGAACTTTGCCAGAAAATTTACGTTACCATAGACTTTTAAAAAGAAATTTGATTAAAATTTATCTTTATTAACATTTATTTAACAATACTGCGGTGCGAACATACCTGACAAAGCGATCCTCTAAAAACAAAACAAGTCGAACGGCGTGAAATTCTTACACTTACACTCAATGACACTACATTGTGTCATCATTATTTAGTTTCGTATTCAATTTGTTTTATATATTTTATCGTAATTGCACTTCGTATCCCGTTTTTATAGGTACAGTTGTTTAAATTACATTTTTTAGTTTTCAAATACAATCAGATGCATTGGTAATCATCAAATTTAAATACGAAGAACAGAGACAAAGGGAGATTATATATATATATATTTATCATATCATCTTACATTTTCAGTGTAATCAAAGTATGTGATATTTTTCAGATCACATACTTTAAGAATTTGATAACTTTGCAAATTAGATGTAAATTAGTCGAGGTCTCGGCACTAGGTGTATTGACATTTAAGCAAACGTACTTGGGTGACACTCCATGATTGACGTATGCATTCATAGTCATCAAATAAAAACATTTCAGTGGCAATTTGACACTGAAAGCTGTCCAGCGTTCAGAAAACAAAAAACGTTAGGCATATCTTTATTTTGATGTAATGACGTCATTCGAGTTTGATATTTCCATTCAAAAATACACCGCGCCACATATTCTTACGTCATTTAAATCTAGTAATGGCGGAATGGAATTAAAGTTGCGTGCACAGTCTACAAAAACACGTTGTATTAAGCCTGAGCTTATATGATAAAGAGATTATTACCCTCGTGTATTTCAGTATCGTCAATATCATATATTAGGAATAAAAATAACGTATTATGCTCGCATAATACAATTTTTATTCCTAATATATGATATTGACGATACCGAAAAACACTCTGGTAATAACCTCTATATATATATATATATATATATATATAGTTATTAACTGTGGTTCAGAGTTTAGCGATGAGCATTGGGCTATAGTGTCTAGAAGCTTGCTCTGTTGTAGCCCGAGTACTCTGACTGTAAGAGACCTAGACAGACATTTGGACGTAAATACGCTGTCGGATTTCTTTCTGTAGTATGCGTATTAGTGATTAATATGTGGATTTTTTTTATCAGTTAACTCGAAAATGATCGATGTAAAGGTATTTGACGGCAAACATAGGATTGGTGTGGTATTTGATCGGGAATCTTTGCCAACTTTTTGGTTGTCAGGAATTTCCAAAAAAATACATAGGTTGGTCTACGACTGTAATGAGAGCGCATTTATGTCCAAATGTCCGTCTAGCTCTCTTACAGTCAGAGTACTCGGGCTATCTTACAGTCGTCGGGCTAGCTGTTGATGCTTCTCCCCTACCCCCCCCCCCCCCCCCCCACCCCAACACCTCTGGTACCTTCCTGCACCATTGGTAACAATAGAGACTAGGCTGTGCTGGGGATAGCAGCCGACTACTATTGATTATGGTTACGGACCTTTGACGTTAATCCAACTATTCAGTCCATTCACCATTCAATGCCTTGGTCAACAATATGGAATAAAAATAAATGACTTAATAAAGCAAATAATTTAACAATTTTTTCATAGAAAAGACTAAATCAACTTACAATATGTTTAAAATATTTGGAAAATTCAAACAATCTTCTTAAATTTTAAGTGAAAAGATGTGAAATGAAACAAATGCGCCTTCTTCCATGTGGACAAGCAAAACCAACATGCTCTGTGTTCTACGTCATCAGTTTATGTTAACTTGACCGGAAATTCAGAATTGGTGACGTTTTACACAAAGGGAAGCAATTAGGCACAACACGTGTGTATGTTCTAACCGTGTTTTGGCAATACACATTACAGTCAGCTGTTTAATATGGGGAAAAAGTCAAAAGTTGGAAAAGCTCGAAAGGACAAATTTTATCAGCTTGCAAAGGAAACAGGTATTAAAATAACATTAACTAAGTAAAACCTTAAACTGTAAAAATAATGTGATAGATATTAGATATAAACAAGAATTGCCTAACTAAGGTTTTATAATAATTGTTTTAGATAAATAAAATATAGTTTATTATATATGAATATAAGGTGACTGGATAAAATTTAGAACTCTTGCTGCAAATTATAAATATCTGGTACAGGTGTGTGTTATGGATATAAGACAATGTGGCGTGGGAAAAGGACTGGAATGTGGAGGTGGACAGCAAAAGAAGTTGAAACACAGAAGGTTCCATATTTAAGTTGAAAGTTACAGGTTGTAGAAACTTGCACATTTATTACTGACGTCACAGCCATATCAAATCAGAAAGTGGTTTTCCTGCATAAACAGATGTCATCATATATGACATGATCTATGAGTATGAACCAGTCTTGGTGGTGTGGTGGTTAACCATCAGACTGAACACTGAGAGGTAATCGGTTCACATCCTGGTACCAGCTCATTAGGGGACATTAAAGCCATCACACCGACTTGTCTCTCACAAACAACTGACCACTAATTTACGGTCTTGGACAGACAGACAATATAGTTGATATGTGTTCCCAGGAGAGTATGCCTAAACTTTCATTGGATAGCTGGATGGAAATAAGTTAAAAAGAAATGGCACCAATCACACATAATCAGTAGAGGCCTAAATAATAATAACAGCTGACAGATTGCAGCAAACACTATCTGCTTCTTTATTTACAATGGGTGGCCAAAAACTGAAAAAAATTATTTCATTTTAATATTGTTTATATTAAAATGATTTTTTTTTTTAAAGTATAAAAGATGTCAATGAATGAATGAATGTTTAACGACACCCCAGCACAAAAATACACATCGGCTAATGGGTGTCTTAAAAGTTGTGTGTCAAAAACTAATAAAAATATTACATGGCCTTGTATTTCATAGTTCTACTTAATTGTGTTTAGGTTACCGATCCCGAGCTGCCTTTAAGCTGATCCAGCTGAACCGAAAGTTTGAGTTTCTCCAGAAGTCACGAGTGGTCGTTGACCTGTGTGCTGCCCCGGGAGGTTGGCTACAGGTTGCCGCAGAAAACACGCCTGTGTCCAGTCTTATCATTGGTGAGTAGTGAAACATGCCAATGTCCAGTCTTGTCATTGGTGAGTAGTGAAAACACCAGTGTCCATTCTTATCATTGGTCAGTTGTGAAAACACACCAGTGTCCAGTCTTATCATTGGTCACAGTGTTCTCGCTGCTCCATTTAAGCGGGGCGTCCCGCCCCGCTATTCCATTTTACCGCCCTCCTTTATTTTTGTGCGCCCTCCTTTATTTTTTAGCGCCCCTCTTTATTTTCCAGCACCTATCTCTGCTCTTTCCAAATACACTTTTTTCCACACAAAAAACAACGATCAGTCTGCACACTGGACATCAAAGGAAACAAGCCGCGTTGTGTACGAAAAAGCAATTGACGAAACATTTACGACAGTTACCGTAACATAATTTAACAGTATTTTCAACAGCCTCTATTTTGTCCAATATCTGTATCCATTTGTATGTTTGATAGACACAATAAAAGTTATATTTTATGTAAGCAATGAAAATTTTTGTTTTTGTTTTACGGATTCGGCAATCTCCAATTGAAAAAACCCCTCTTATTTGGCGCCAAATTTGTCACGTGATCAGAACGGTCATTCTGTCTTTTGTTTCCACTAATTATCGTTTGATATTTTGTCCTCAGTTGCAGATATAATTGGTTGAAACTGATGATTTTTACTTTCTGTTATTCTGTTTATTCAGCAGTTCTTTATAAAATATTGTAAACTTTTAATTTTGAGGGGATATGAATGCTTATAAACACAATGGAAGTGGTAGTGTTTATCATTAAAATAATTTATCTTGAGTGCCAAATAATATATACACCGTCTTTACAAAAACGAAACTACTTTTTATTAGCTGGCGATAATATTTTATCACAGCGATCGATTCATTCGATGAAGATGGAAATAACAAAAATGTATCTGACATTAGGAGATCACTTTACAAACATCTTTATTGTTTTTCGTATATCTTGAAATCTTTATTAAAAATAATAATATTAAAACTTTGATCGGTCCAGCAAAACCGGAACTGCCTGTGAATGTCAGACCGACATCATCTTCGGTTCAATTAAACGACGAGTCTTTTTATAAACCCTTTTGCACTTTTTTGTAGGCAAAATAAGGAGTATGTCTTTTCTCAAAGTCTACCAACACACAACAATATGGTAACCAAACTACTCCCCCCCCCCCCCCCCTTTTTTTCCTTTTTTTTTTTTTGCTTTTCGTTTATTGGTGGTTTTGTTTTTGTTTTGTTTTTTTGAAGGGTGTGGTGCAGAGCGGCCGCCCTCCTTTAATTTTCACCCAGCGAGAACACTGGGTCAGTAGTCGAAACACACCAGTGACCAATCTTATCAATGGTCAGTAGTGAAAACTCTCCGATGTCCAGTCTTATCATTGGTGAGTAGTCGAAACACGCCAGTGTCCTGTCTTATCATTGGTGAGTAGTCGAAACACACCAGTGTCCAGTCTTGTCATTGGTGAGTAGTCGAAACACAACAGTGTTCATTCTTATCATTGGTGAGTAGTGAAAACACACCAGTGTCCAGTCTTATCATTGGTGAGTAGTGAAAACTCTCCGGTGTCCAGTCTTATCATTGGTGAGTAGTCGAAACACACCAGTGTCCAGTCTTATCATTGGTGAGTAGTCGAAACACACCAGTATCCAGTCTTATCATTGGTGAGTAGTCGAAACACACCAGTATTCAGTCTTATCATTGGTGAGTAGTCGAAACAGACCAGTATCCAGTCTTATCATTGATGAGTAGTGAAAACACACCAGTGTCCAGTCTTATCATTGGTGAGTAGTCGAAACACACCAGTGTCCAGTCTTATCATTGGTGAGTAGTCGAAACACACCAGTGTCCAGTCTTATCATTGGTGAGTAGTCGAAACACACCAGTGTCCAGTCTTATCATTGGTGAGTAGTCGAAACACACCAGTGTCCAGTCTTATCATTGGTGAGTAATAAAAACACACCAGTGTCCAGTCTTATCATTGGTGAGTAATAAAAACACACCAGTGTCCAGTCTTATCATTGGTGAGTAGTTGAAACACACCAGTGTCCAGTCTTATCATTGGTGAGTAATAAAAACACACCAGTGTTCAGTCTTATCAATGATGAGTTGGTAAGTAGTAGAATTAATTACAGCTTGCTTGTTGAATCGTTTAAATAGTTCTACTGTCAGCTTGAAAAACTGTGGGAGCAGGTGACTAAAATATTTCTGTTTTTAGGCGTTGATCTTGTCAGTATTCGCCCAGTCCACAATTGTATAACCCTCCAAGAAGACATCACTACAGAAAAATGTCGACAGGTTAGAATGTTTAAATCTCTCTCTTTTGATTGGTTAGACAAATTAATAATCTCTCTGGAAATGTTAGACATCAAAGTTTTGATTGGTAGTTCATTAACCTCATGTACACAGGACACAATGTTGTTGTGAAGCATGTGCTTGAAGTTTATGTTTACTGAATTTTTTATTAATTCTCTTTTATTTTAAAGTAATATTAAACCTAAATTAATGCTGTAGATGTTAATGGTTTGTTAATTTGTTGTTTACAACTTCAGAGAATGGGTTCTTGTTTATGAAATTGTACATGATCAGGATTGGTTGAATATTAAAAGTATATTTCAGAGATTACGCCAAGAGTTGAAGACGTGGAAGGCTGACGGCTTCCTCCATGATGGAGCTCCTAACCTTGGCAAGAACTGGCTGCATGATGCCTTTCAGCAAGGTAACTGTGTATTAGTTAAGAGTTTATCACTTACACAAGGGTGCTTGGCAGCCAAGAATGTCTAAAACATTATATCATAAATGATAATTAGTATACCAAGCTTTCATTTTTCATCTTCTATAAATTTCTGTCAAGATATTTTGTGACAGATCAAATTTATTGAAACCCCAAAATAAGTTTTTTTATGTCTTACATACATTATACTCATTTGTATCTCATTTGAAGACCCTGTATTTCTATTTCTAGTTGAGTTAACGTTGCATGCACTGCGACTGGCGACAGACTTCCTCAAGAAGGGAGGCTGGTTCGTGTCGAAGGTTTTCCGTTCCAAAGACTACTTCTCCCTGCTGTGGGTGTTCCAGCAGTTGTTCCGCAATGTTCACGCCACCAAGCCGAAAGCGTCGAGGAATGAGTCAGCTGAGATATTTGTTGTCTGTCAGGGATTCACTGCACCTGACAAGATTGACCCGAAATTTCTCGACCCCAAGTTTGTGTTTAAAGAGATTGACCAGGATGAACCGGTCAAGCTGGGAATTGATCTTATTCACCCCGAGAAGAAAAGACGGTAAGTTTTTACAAAAAAAACACCCCTATTCATAACACGTTACCTTTATTATTTATAATGAACTATACCCAGCACTTCCAAAACAGAGGCGAGAGTAGCATTCTGGACAAAGTAGCAAATGGTATTTGAGAGAACCATGAACAACAGCAACACAATCACTGTTTGTGTGCCATGTGTAATCACAGACACCAACTATGGCAGGGAACTGGGTCATGCTGTTTCTAGCATAGACAATGCATGATTCGGTCTCTCTCTCTGCCTGTATCTCTGTCCATCCATCCATCTCCTCCTCCCCCCCCCCCACCCCACTCCTCCTTTAACAAATTAGTTTAAACCATCTTTTTCACTGATCGTAGCAAACGTAACCTAAGATAGTAGATTATACTCAGATCATAGCAGCTGGTTGGAGAAGATAATAGTAGAAGTAAAGTGTGGGGTTTTTTTTTGGTTTTTTACTTTCATTCTGTGGACTAATTGCTGTAATGACAATGTGCTGTGTGTCCAACAAATCCCTTTTTCTTCTCTTACACTCAAAACAAAGTATGACAGCTACAATTTAGACAGCTAATAGCCGCTGATTAAACAGCGTGTTGGATACGGCAGTGAACACCTTTGGCTACAAACGAAGTAGTATTAGACCCAAGCGCAGGAGTAACAAGGCATGGTTCGGCAATCAATGTAGATTACTTAGAAGGAAATACATGGAGTCCAGAACAGCTTACAAGAACTCGAATACAATGGATAACAAACAACGTCTTTTAAATGCCAGTAAACGATATAAGAATGTAATATTAAAACATTTAAGAAGACATAACTGGAAAACAGAACAGAAACTCACAGATCTCAACCGTCACAACACGCGAGCTTTTTGGAAACTTTTAAAAGAAAAACAAAATGACTGTAATTTGCCACCATCAGAAACACTTTATCAATACTTTAAAGAAGTAAACAGCAATGTTGACACAACTCTCGAACCAGACTTTATTAAAGATCTAGAAAGTAACTGTATCTTAGATAGCCCTATATTACAAGAAAAAATACTTACAGTTGTTAAAAAACTTATAACAAAGCTTCGGGTCTCGACAACATAATTAATGAATATCTTAAGCAAACTATTGACTGTATGATTCCTCTATATGTCAAACTTTTTAATTTAGTATTTGAAAACGGTATCTTCCCTGACTCATGGTTAGTTGGTATAATCAAGCCAATTTATAAAAGTGGAGATAAAGATAATCCTGAAAATTATAGACCTATTACACTACTCAGTTGTCTTGGAAAACTGTTTACTGCCGTGTTAAATAATAGACTAAAAGTGTATCTAGAAACGAATGATATATTATGTGAAGTTCAAGCAGGATTCAGGAAAGATTATTCAACAAATGATCATGTCTTCACACTATATGGACTAATAGAACTGATGAAAGCACGGAAGAAAACACTTTTTTGTACTTTTATAGATTTTAACAAAGCTTTTGATTCAGTTTGGAGAATTGGACTTTGGGATAAATTACTTAAAAATGGTATAAATGGTAAATGTTTTCAAGTAATTTATAATATGTACCAGAATATCAAATCTTGTGTCAGCGCACATAATTCTATGACAGATTATTTTCCCTGCTGTGTTGGTGTAAGACAAGGTGAAAATGTATCCCCTTTGTTATTTTCTTTGTTTCTTAATGATATTGAAGATACATTTAAAATGAATGACTGCCATGGTATAGGCATAGGCGAATTATTCAGTGATTCTTTAATCCATATGTCAATTGTTCTTTTTGTTTTACTCTATGCTGATGACACTGTACTCCTTGCAGATAATTACCAAGATATGCAAAACTCTCTGAATATATTTGATTCGTATTACACGAAATGGAAACTAACAGTAAATTATAAAAAGACAAAGGTCTTAATCTTTAATGGGAACAAGAAAGATTACAAAAAGGTGTTTTACCTTGGAAAATCAAAGCTTGATAACGTAGAAAGTTATAAATATCTTGGTATTATATTTCACAAATCGAATAGATTTACTAAGGCAAGAAACATGTTATATACACAAGCACAAAAGGCTATGTTTTTTTTATTCTACGACAAGGCAGATGTCATAATATTTCTATCCAGTGCCAACTAAAATTATTTGACTGCATGGTTTTACCAGTCCTATTATATGGCAGCGAAATATGGGGTTTTGAAAATTTGTCATTAACTGAAAAATTATGTAACCAGTTTATAAAATTGTTATTACCTGTAAAAAAAATCTACACCATTGTATATATTATATGGAGAACTTGGACGTTACCCGTTATATATTACCGTAAGAATAAGAATGATCATTTTCTGGTATCAACTAATTACTGGAAAACAGTCCAAGTTGTCATTATTGGTGTACACATTATTACTGAATGATGTTAATAATAACTTTTATAATCATGTATGTTAAATCTGTTTTAGATGATATTGGTTGTACATATATATGGTTATCACAATGCAATGCTATTACTAATGCTTCCATGTTGAAAACGTATATTAATACAAAGCTTACGGATCAATACTTACAATCATGGTATACTTACATTGATAACTCATCCAAAGCTTTAAATTATAAATTATTTTAAAATACTGTTGAATTTGAGACATACATCACAATTATAGAGAGAAAACATTGGTGTCCATTATTACGCTTCAGATTATCAAACCATAATCTTCCAATTGGGCAGATGGAAAAATGTACCACTACAAAATAGAATATGTCCATTGTGTAATAATTACGATATCGGAGATGAGTTTCATTATGTATTTACATGTTTGTTTTTTAAGAATGAAAGAAAGCGTTACTTACCATCTTTCTGTCAGTCTAAACCAAATATATATAAATTTTATAAAGTATTCAACTCTAAGAAAGCTGGTGTCCTTAGAAAACTTTCTATATTTTGTAATCTAATTATGAATACTTTCGAATCCTCTGGCTGATATTCTGTGTATTTTTGTATTTATTAATATGTATTTATTGTACTTATGTACATTTATGTACACCCACCATCTTGTTACAATTATATTGACTGCTGTATGTATATATATCCTCATATGCCGTAGACTATGGCCTGAGTGTAAATAAAGTTCAGTTCAGTTCAGGAGTGCATTAAATATTCCTTTCCTTTCTTCTCTTTTCTTTAGACAGTATGACATTTACCAAACAGCTAATAACTGCTGACTAAACAGCATGCTGGCGTGTGTTTAACAAACACTGTTTTCCTTTCTTCTCTTACCCTTTAGATAGTATAACAGTTGCTAAGTTAGACAGGTAATAACTGCTGACTAAAGGGTGTGCTGACGTGTTTAACTAACACTGTTTTTCTCTGATGTTTTCAGACACCGCGAGGGCTACCCGGAGGGAGACTACACCCTGTTCCACACCCTGCACGTCTCAAAGTTCATGGAGAGTGATAACTTCATCGAACTGCTCGCTAATGCGTCAGAGGTATGTAGTAAAGACATGGAAAATACCTTGGATTCAGTTTGTCATTTAGTAACACTTTTTGTTTTCTTCTTTATTTGTCATCTGTTCTAATTACAGTGGTGAAGTGACAGAGTTATTTCATATGAATATTAAAGATACAGATAGAAAAACAATTGTATATTATGTAACCTATGTTCTTATAGCATTTAATCTTGGAACTGATGTGTAAATTAACTATATACAAAATGGGTTCTCAGAGTTTCTATTATACTGTAACTACTTAAACACTTGTACAGACAGACAGACAAACAAACACACACTAACATTGGTAATGGGCTTTCTTGAACTCCAATACTAAAAGTGTTTGATTGAATGCATTTTGAAACTGTCAAGTAATCTATACTTCAGTGTTCAGTAAGAATTGTGTTAAATGGACCACGTCTTGTGTAGGAGACAGCACTTGTTTATATCTTGTTGTGCAGATTGTTTTGGATGACGCCAAAGTTGCAGAGCATCGCGCCACCACACAGGAAATCAAAGAATGTCTTAAAGATATCAAGGTTCTCGGCAAGAAGGAAATCAGGTTTTTATTCATAATCATACTTTATACACAAATACACAGTATACAGGTATATAAATGTGCTGGTATCAATAAAAAGAGGTTTATATCAACTTGTCACAAATCATACAACTTAACATTAACATTGTCATTCTGGGTAAAAATAAAACAATTGGAAATGGTTAACATGCATCCATTTATGATTGGAAACCCATCATGTAACACAAATGCATTACCCATATGGTTAAAAATACCTTGGTTCATACCAAAATGGTTAAAAATACCTTGGTTCATACCAAAGTGTTACGTCCCACTCGAACATTAATTATGATGTCACACTTCTACTTCATAAGATGATGCCATACGATTGGCACACTACGATTTTACTGAAACTTTAATCAAATGAGTTCAGTGATATAAGTTGAAATCAACTGTGGGTAATAAATAGGATATTTCGGATCATGTTTATGTTGCCCTAAAGCTTGTCACAGTTAAAACTGTTTTCACTCAGGACATAATTATGATACGAAATGGAAGCTTGTTTAATATGCTATAAATCTATGAATAAGTTTGTGGGCAAGAAGAAAATATGATTTACAACTGCTTCTCATTTTATGTCATTTGGGAATATTATGGCAACTTTATGGGGCTTCTAAATATGTTTTTATTTTGTAGGAACATATTCAGCTGGAGGAAGAAAATCCAGAAAGATTTATACACAGAGGAAGAAAACTCACTGGAAAAAGAGTTAGTTCAAAAAAACTTTTTTAACAAGTTTGTAATGCTGTTATTATGTGTTTTTTGACCTAATCAAAAACATAGGTTTCTTCAACTTTCTATTTGCTGTAGCTTTTTTTTCATTAGAGTCTGTAGAATACAGTTAGATTATTATAGATTTGTTTGTAGAAAGTGAGTGATATGGAAGGATATTTCACTATTTTGTTTAGTGGGAAGCGCAAATAAAAGATCCCTTGCTGCTAATCGGAAAGAGTAGCCTATGTAGTGGCGACAGCGGGTTTTCTCTCAAAATCTGTGTGGTCCTTAACCATGTGTCTGACGCCATATAACTGTAAATAAAATGTGTTGAGTGCGTCATTAAATAAAACATTTCTTTCTATTTTGTTTACTTTCTAATGGAACATGTAACTGTAAATTTTACGGGCAAAGAAAAAATGCAGAGGACCTTGTTGTCCATTTTACCTACTACAAGTTAGAATGATGGCACTTTGTAAACTGGTAACCCATTATTAGTCTTGTTAAAGAAAGAACTCGCCTCAAATTTTTTTTCCTTTTGTTTATTATTGTAATTGTTCCTTTGGAAGTAAAGTTCTGAATTTATTAACCAACAGGACACATTACATGTGAGATATTAGCTGTGTTTACTACTTGGTTTATTTGTGTCATGAATTTATTAACCAACGACACATTATATGTGAGATATTAGCTGTGTTTACTACTTGGTTTATTTGTGTCGTGAATTTATTAACCAACAGGACACATTACATGTGAGATATTAGTTGTTTTTACTACTTGGTTTATTTGTGTCGTGAATTTATTAACCAACAGGACACATTACATGTGAGATATTAGCTGTGTTTACTACTTGGTTTATTTGTGTCGTGAATTTATTAACCAACAGGACACATTACATGTGAGATATTAGTTGTGTTTACTACTTGGTTTATTGTGTCGTGAATTTATTAACCAACAGGACACATTACATGTGAGATATTAGCTGTGTTTACTACTTGGTTTATTTGTGTCGTGAATTTATTAACCAACAGGACACATTACATGTGAGATATTAGCTGTGTTTACTACTTGGTTTATTGTGTCTTGAATTTATTAACCAACAGGACACATTACATGTGAGATATTAGCTGTGTTTACTACTTGGTTTATTGTGTCGTGAATATATTAACCAACAGGACACATTACATGTGAGATATTAGCTGTGTTTACTACTTGGTTTATTGTGTCGTGAATTTATTAACCAACAGGACACATTACATGTGAGATATTAGTTGTGTTTACTACTTGGTTTATTGTGTCGTGAATTTATTAACCAACAGGACACATTACATGTGAGATATTAGCTGTGTTTACTACTTGGTTTATTATGTTGTGAATTTATTAACCAACAGGACACATTACATTTTTTTCATTGTGTCGTGTTTTTCATGTTCAGAGTTGAAGAAGAGGAAGAAAGTAGTGATGGCGAGGCCGAACTTCGTGAGAAACTGGCCAAGATGGAGGAAGAGGAGCGGAGACGACTCAAGAGGTACGTAATTCAGACTAACACCTTCATTTCTGTCCAAGATGGAGGAAGAGGAGCGGAGACGACTCAAGAGGTACGTAATTCAGACTAACACCTTCATTTCTGTCCAAGATGGAGGAAGAGGAGCGGAGACGACTCAAGAGGTACGTAATTCAGACTAACACCTTCATTTCTGTCCACGATGGAGGAAGAGGAGCGGAGACGACTCGAGAGGTACGTAATTCAAACTAACACCTTCATTTCTGTCCAAGATGGAGGAAGAGGAGCGGAGACGACTCAAGAGGTACGTAATTCAGACTAACACCTTCATTTCTGTCCATTCCAATGAGGAGCTTTTCTTCCTTCAGGGCCCTTTCCCATACCCACCCCCACCCCATATTAAAATATATATTATTAATCAATTGGCTGGAAAAGGTGCAGTGATACTCATAAGACAGTCAAGTGGCATTTATTTTACCTGTAGAATTTGCATGATAAACTGATGTATTTTATGAAAAGGTGGATTATTAGCCCCTGCCAGTTGAACTGCAGGAGACTATAGGTTTTATTCTACCAGTTGAACTGCAGGAGACTATAGGTTTTATCCCACCAGTTGAACTGCAGGAGACTATAGGTTTTATTCTACCAGTTGAACTGCAGGAGACTATAGGTTTTATTCTACCAGTTGAACTGCAGGAGACTATAGGTTTATCCCACCAGTTGAACTGCAGGAGACTATAGGTTTTATTCTACCAGTTGAACTGCAGGAGACTATAGGTTTTATTCTACCAGTTGAACTGCAGGAGACTATAGGTTTTATCCCACCAGTTGAACAGCAGGGGACTATAGGTTTTATTCTACCAGTTGAACTGCAGGAGACTATAGGTTTTATCCTACCAGTTGAACTGCAGGATACTATAGGTTTTATCCTACCAGTTGAACTGCGGGGAACTATAGGTTTTATCCTACCAGTTGAACTGCAGGAGACTATAGGTTTTATCCTACCAGTTGAACTGCGGGGACTATAGGTTTTATCCTACCAGTTGAACTGCAGGAGACTATAGGTTTTATCCTACCAGTTGAACTGCAGGAGACTATAGGTTTTATCCCACCAGTTGAACTGCAGGAGACTATAGGTTTTATCCTACCAGTTGAACTGCAGGAGACTATAGGTTTTATCCTACCAGTTGAACTGCAGGAGACTCCAGGTTTTATCCCACCAGTTGAACAGCAGGGGACTATAGGTTTTATCCTACCAGTTGAACTGCAGGAAACTATAGGTTTTATCCTACCAGTTGAACTGCAGGAAACTATAGGTTTTATCCTACCAGTTGAACTGCATGAGACTCCAGGTTTTATACCACCAGTTGAACTGCAGGGGACTATAGGTTTTATCCCACCAGTTGAACTGCAGGAGACTATAGGTTTTATCCTACCAGTTGAACTGCAGGAGACTATAGGTTTTATTCTACCAGTTGAACTGCGGGGAACTATAGGTTTTATCCTACCAGTTGAACTGCAGGAGACTATAGGTTTTATCCTACCAGTTGAACTGCAGGAGACTATAGGTTTTATCCTACCAGTTGAACTGCGGGTACTATAGGTTTTATCCTACCAGTTGAACTGCAGGAGACTATAGGTTTTATCCTACCAGTTGAACTGCGGGTACTATAGGTTTTATCCTACCAGTTGAACTGCAGGAGACTATAGGTTTTATCCCACCAGTTGAACTGCAGGAGACTATAGGTTTTATCCTACCAGTTGAACTGCAGGAGACTATAGGTTTTATCCTACCAGTTGAACTGCGGGGAACTATAGGTTTTATCCTACCAGTTGAACTGCAGGAGACTATAGGTTTTATCCTACCAGTTGAACTGCGGGGAACTATAGGTTTTATCCTACCAGTTGAACTGCGGGGAACTATAGGTTTTATCCTACCAGTTGAACTGCGGGGAACTATAGGTTTTATCCTACCAGTTGAACTGCGGGGAACTATAGGTTTTATCCTACCAGTTGAACTGCGGGGAACTATAGGTTTTATCCTACCAGTTGAACTGCAGGAGACTATAGGTTTTATCCTACCAGTTGAACTGCGGGGAACTATAGGTTTTATCCTACCAGTTGAACTGCGGGGAACTATAGGTTTTATCCTACCAGTTGAACTGCAGGAGACTATAGGTTTTATCCTACCAGTTGAACTGCGGGGAACTATAGGTTTTATCCTACCAGTTGAACTGCAGGAGACTATAGGTTTTATCCTACCAGTTGAACTGCGGGGAACTATAGGTTTTATCCTACCAGTTGAACTGCGGGGAACTATAGGTTTTATCCTACCAGTTGAACTGCGGGGAACTATAGGTTTTATCCTACCAGTTGAACTGCGGGGAACTATAGGTTTTATCCTACCAGTTGAACTGCAGGAGACTATAGGTTTTATCCTACCAGTTGAACTGCAGGAGACTATAGGTTTTATCCTACCAGTTGAACTGCGGGGACTATAGGTTTTATCCCACCAGTTGAACAGCAGGGGACTAGGTTTTATCCCACCAGTTGAACTGCAGGAGACTATAGGTTTTATCCTACCAGTTGAACTGCAGGAGACTATAGGTTTTATCCTACCAGTTGAACTGCGGGGAACTATAGGTTTTATCCTACCAGTTGAACTGCAGGAGACTAGGTTTTATCCTACCAGTTGAACTGCAGGGAACTATAGGTTTTATCCTACCAGTTGAACTGCAGGAGACTATAGGTTTTATCCTACCAGTTGAACTGCAGGAGACTATAGGTTTTATCCTACCAGTTGAACTGCGGGTACTATAGGTTTTATCCTACCAGTTGAACTGCAGGAGACTCCAGGTTTTATCCCACCAGTTGAACAGCAGGGGACTATAGGTTTTATCCCACCAGTTGAACTGCAGGAGACTATAGGTTTTATCCCACCAGTTGAACTGCAGGAAACTATAGGTTTTATCCTACCAGTTGAACTGCAGGAAACTATAGGTTTTATCCCACCAGTTGAACTGCAGGAGACTATAGGTTTTATCCTACCAGTTGAACAGCAGGGGACTATAGGTTTTATCCTACCAGTTGAACTGCAGGAGATTATAGGTTTTATCCTACCAGTTGAACTGCAGGAGACTATAGGTTTTATCCTACCAGTTGAACTGCAGGAAACTATAGGTTTTATCCTACCAGTTGAACTGCAGGAAACTATAGGTTTTATCCTACCAGTTGAACTGCAGGAAACTATAGGTTTTATCCTACCAGTTGAACTGCAGGAGACTCCAGGTTTTATCCCACCAGTTGAACAGCAGGGGACTATAGGTTTTATCCCACCAGTTGAACTGCAGGAGACTATAGGTTTTATCCTACCAGTTGAACTGCAGGAGACTATAGGTTTTATTCTACCAGTTGAACTGCAGGAGACTATAGGTTTTATCCTACCAGTTGAACTGCGGGGACTATAGGTTTTATCCTACCAGTTGAACTGCGGGTACTATAGGTTTTATCCTACCAGTTGAACTGCAGGAGACTATAGGTTTTATTCTACCAGTTGAACTGCAGGAAACTATAGGTTTTATCCTACCAGTTGAACTGCAGGAGACTCCAGGTTTTATCCCACCAGTTGAACAGCAGGGGACTATCAGGGCTGTAGCTAGGATTTTTTGTTTGGGGGAGCAAATGAGTAGTTAATAGTCTAAAACTCCTTTAAGAGAATTTTCTTTTAAGTTTCTATAATTTTTTCTGGATATTTTGCCCCCCCCCCAGCTACGGCCCTGACTATAGGTTTTATCTCTGTCCGTCTTTTCCTTCCAGTGCCTCAAGATATTGAATTTTGTACATAGCTTTATCGTTGAGTTGCAGATACAAGTTTGACTTTTATAGGGGATTGCTTATTTTTGACAGAGTTATGTCTCTTCAACTTAGGAGATATTACAAACATCAGTTTTGCAGACTTTTCTTCATACTGTGTCAAGATATTGAGTTGACATTTTGGACGAAGCTTTGTCATGTAGAGGTACAGATGAAGTTCGACTTTCATCAGATTTTAAACTCTCTTTTTTGACAGAGTTATGGCCCTTGAACTTAAGAAATATTGCAACCATCACAGCAACGGGACTTTTTCTTTGGTTCAAGATATTGACCTGGAATTTTGTTTCTATTTTTTTGACAGAGCTACAGATATGTTTGTGTTTCATGAAGACGTGTATAGCTTTAGCAAAACTTCATGCTTATTAAAGTTTCTATTCTTCAAATAGACCAGTGGACATAGTTGAAGTTATTTATTACGAGTACATTACATTTATTAACATGCCAAGTAGTCAGGACCCTGTTCCACGAAGCGATTTTAGGACTAAGATCACCTTAAGTGTATAAAGTAGTTCTACACTTACGGTGATCTTAAGCCTTAAAGTGCTGTGCCAGGCCATACACTAAAATTTCAAATTCCACAATTAAATGCTTTCTTAATTCATTACAATAATATTTTACACCGATATGTAAATCAATAATTACGAAAATGCCCCATAAAAGTATTAAAACATCACTCCCGTAGAACACTGCCGGAAACGACCGAGTAAAATTCTCGGTAAAAACATATGCCTGTAAATAGCCATGACGTCATGAAGGGAACGCGCTTCACAGAAACCTACCACGAGACGACTTTCAGCGCAAGCGAAAGTGGGACCGACAGCGACTGCCAAGCTCATTGATCATGCGATTCTTCTTTTGATGATGAATAGTGTAGTAATGACGACTGGACTAATATTTGTGCAACACAAAAAAATAATGCCTTATCAGTTTGAACCTGGAACATCTTCCGACGAACCACCGGCCTGACAGATGACGATGAAAATGGTCGTGGAGACAGCTTACCACTAATTTACAAATTTTATTCTTGTTTTGTTCTTTAGCTTTTCGTGCGAATTATTATGCTACACTGTATGTTCTAATACTTGTGATGTAGTAGAAAAGACGATAAATAACTCTTGAATTCTACGAGTCAAGTGGACCCGATATCGGTAATTTTAAGAAATAAACAAAAACGACTTTTAGTCCGTCCCATCCCTCTATGAAGATGTTTTTTTGTGTGAATAGTTTCAGTTTAGTTTGACGTAAAAAAAAAAGTAAAAGTGTTTTGGAAATAACAAAACAATACTATTTTTTGTGTGCAGTTGTGAAAACAGTCTGCTCAGAAATAAATAACTTATTTTAATTTTAAGAAATAAACAAAAACGACTTTTAGTCCGTCCCATCCATCTATGAAGATGATTTTTTTGTGTGAATATTTTCAGTTTAGTTTGACGTAAAAAACCCAGTAAAAGTGTTTTGGAAATAACAAAACAATACTATTTTTTTGTGTGCAGTTGTGAAAACAGTCTGCTCAGAAATAAATAACTTATAGCACATTCCATAGTATGAAAAAAGGTTTTCTCTGTGGGAAGGTATAGTAAAATTAATTTAATGTATTTATAGTCCGTTTTACAAGGAACGCCTTTTTTCATACTATGGAATTTACAAGTAATTTATTTCTGAGCCGATTGTTTTCTAAGATGCGTACAAAATTAGCTCTTTTTTTTTCTTTTTCTTTTTTACAATAAAACCCTACATTTTTGTAGGATGGGACGGACTCGGCAATAGATACTTACTTGTCTGTACTTTATTGTTTTAATGTTCTCGAAATGTAAAGAAAAATCTCACAAACGAACGAGATGCAAACAACAACAAATCGGATCTCGATGATTGCACGGACCGTGCATAAGAAAACAAACTGACCGGAGTTGAAAGCATAACGCAATTTGGGACATTGACGATATGCACCCCAAGGTCGTTTCGGTGTGGATGGCGTCGGCTTGTTGTCATTTGTTTTGTGTCGCAGAAAAATTGTTGGTACGGCATCTTTTTTTAAAAGCCATAACACATGGTATTCCCATATCTTGCTTAAGCCGACAAGCCAGTTCGGACGAATCGAAACTAAAGTGTCTACTGTCTCAACGGTCTCCGGCATTTTCTTCCTGTCCAGTATTTCCACGTTGTTTTAATCAAATTCACACACAGCTTTCTCACAGCAACATTACTATGAAATGCGTGAAGACTAAATTTATCGGCGTTTGTATTGCTACAGCCGCCAACAACACGCCGTTTAACCATAATAAACACAAAAGAAGCAATGAACAATGGCGCTGACTATCGAAAGGAGTTCCCTTCATGACTTCACGGATCAAATCTTACGGAAATTCCCGAAACGAATTCAGCTGGTTCTGTTTTTCAGGGCAATATTTTTAAATGGAAAATATACCGGTATATAAATTTTTAACATTTTTTTCTTTTAATTTTCTAATCATATTAAATAATATCTTGATTGATATAGCTCAATACATCATACATCTGGAACAGCACTTTAAGATCGCTTTGTGGAACAGAGCCCTAAAATATCATATTTTATAATTTCAAGTATTAATATCTTAGTTAAATATTTGATTGTACTGTACAGTACCAATACTATGTTCAGCAGTGTGATTGATAAATGATATTTTTTCTGTTTTTTTGTAGAAAACTGAGAAAAACCCGTAAAGAGAAGTCAAAGCTTCGCCACAAGATGGACCTGAAGTTGGTCCTACCCGATGACAAACACGATTTTGTGGATGACCTTGCTCTGTTCAACCTGTCAAGAATTAAAAGTAAAAAGGTATGTTTATTTCTGTGTGTTCCTAAACACTCGGAAGCCTCTGTTTGACCCCTGACTACTGTTGATGTGTTTCTACCAGTATTGCTGTGAGACGCTAATGTGTTTCCTTGTAATGGTTGTAATTTTCATATTTACTATGATCATGAAAATTAATTAAAGGTTAGTAGATATATTCTTCATTTTTCTTTAATTATGGTAAAACAAAATAAATGTTCCTCCATTGTCAGGTGTTGAGGTTATAACATATTGTTAAATTTACTACAGTAAAGAACTGTTATAGCGAACCACAAGGGACCATCATAGTTACTTTGTTATAGCAGTAGTTTATTGTACACATTGGCATAAATTTGTTATTCATGTATAGGCTAGGGAGATAAAACGGGACTTTACGATCGCTCGCTCTATGCAGTAGTTCGTTCTAAGCATGTTCGTTATCAGTGTACTTTACTGTAGTTTAAACAACAACATGGCAAGTATTGATAGGAATCATCATGTAACAAGTCCTAGCTGAATGAACATTTTGGTATTTTTTTAGATTTATGCATGTATCACAGGTCAGATTTTACTGAAATAATGCTTAGAAGTCAAAACGTGCTGAAATAAGAATGACTAAACTGAATGTTAGTGAATGTTTTAACACAGGATCTGGAGAACATTGAGGCTGGCGACCAGAGCGTGCTGGACTCGGATCTGGCGACTCAGCAGGAGGAGCTCGACTCGTACATCCCACTGAACCTGAACAATCCCAAGATGAGGTTCGCGCGCGACTCGAAGAACTACCTCGACCCTGACGACGTGTCGGAGGAGGAGTTCGAGTCCGACCCCGAGTTTGAGGAAGAGTCCGACCACGAACACGCAAGCCATGGGTATGGGCCGTCTAATATTGTACACACACCTTGAGGGGGTAGAGTCCGACCACGAACATGCAAACCATGGGTATGGGCCATCTAGTATTGTACATACACCTTGAGGGGATAGAGTCCGACCACAAACACGCAAACCATGGGTACGGGCCGTCTAATATTGTACACACACCTTGAGGGGGTAGAGTCCGACCACGAACATGCAAACCATGGGTACGGGCCGTCTAATATTGTACATACACCTTGAGGGGATAGAGTCCGACCACAAACACGCAAACCATGGGTACGGGCCGTCTAATATTGTACATACACCTTGAAGGGGGTAGAGTCTGAGTTTGAGGAAGTGTCCGACCATGAACACGCAAACCATGGGTACGGGCCGTCTAATATTGTACATACACCTTAAGGGGATAGAGTCCGACCACGAACACGCAAACCATGGGTACGGGCCGTCTAATATTGTACATACACCTTGAGGGGATAGAGTCTGACCACGAACACGCAAACCATGGGTACGGGCCGTCTAATATTGTACATACACCTTGAAGGGGGTAGAGTCCGAGTTTGAGGAAGTGTCCGACCACGAACACGCAAACCATGGGTACGGGCTGTCTAATATTGTACATACACCTTGAAGGGGGTAGAGTCCAAGTTTGAGGAAGTGTCCGACCATGAACACGCAAACCACGGGTACGGGCCGTCTAATATTGTACATACACCTTGAGGGGATAGAGTCCGACCACGAACACGCAAACCATGGGTACGGGCCGTCTAATATTGTACATACACCTTGAAGGGGGTAGAGTCCGAGTTTGAGGAAGTGTCCGACCACGAACACGCAAACCATGGGTACGGGCTGTCTAATATTGTACTAGGGTGTATACTACCAAATCAAATCCCATAGACGACAATAGTAACATATGTGGCTAAAACTCCTACCTGCAACGTATCAACCGACATAAACGCCACGGATATAAATACTATCACCCCTTACACTTAAAATGAATCAGAAAAAAATGGGTGTCAAGCTGCTCGTTTCTGAGATAACGGGTAGCGTCTATGACTACCCTAGTTTCGCACAAAATTCGAGTACTTTTTTTTACAGGTACCCCATACATGTTTCAAGCACAAGGCTACTTGACACATTGGTACTAGATGAAATAAAATTGCAATTTTTTTTTACCCAGATGAAACTATTATTTTTTACAACCAACACACTCACATTTATAACCAATCACAGGACTTGTGGTGTTCACTTCTCTATCAAAAGTTCGGTGCACCTCGCACTTTGACCCAGCCGGAAGTTGTTTAGTACTACCTATACTGATAACATACATTTTTCAAAAAGTGTCCAGCTATGTGTCTTTATGACAACCAGGATCTGGTGTATTCTGACATAAACTGACAACCTCACTGAAACTGTTGTTTCTACAGTGCAACCTAATATAATGTACACCTCAAAAAGCATATATATTGCATATAGTTTTGTACAAATGCAATATGTAATATTAAACAACAAAATGTTTTAAAATAAAACTTCTGAAGATATTTACTTTCAGTTGGGTGTGTGTACTCAGGTATAAATGTAGAGACAACAAAGATAGTCAGAGTACCTCTACCCCTTTAATGAATTCCATTAAAACACATGCACTTGATTGACCCATAGATTATGAAGACCTTAACAGGCACATCAAAGAAATATCAGTATTAAAAAAATACACTGTCTGAGGAAGGAAACACAAACATGACTGTACCTGTATGAAGTAATGACTTAATGTCCGGAACATTAGTGTTGGGAGGAAATCCTGTATGCTTGGTGTGGGTGTCTTCAAGTTACCAGATGTGCGAATTTCAAATCCATCGGCCATGCTGATTTTCATAATGAACCATCAAAACTATTGGCAGCCACCAATATTCCTGACTATATTTTATTTATAGCCTACTGTAGTTGGAGGTTTTAATAGTTGTAATATCTGGAATAATCATGCAGCTTTAACACATTTATTTTTGATTAATTACTGAAAAAAAACTATTTTTAAATGACAAAATTACCCGAACATCTATTTTCTTGCATTATTTTCTAATCCGGATGAATACAATATGTACATTAGATGTATTCCTACAATCTGTAATCCAGCATTTTATTTAGCTGGTAACATTAGGTAATACAGCTTTAACAATAAAATAAATTATCAACTTAATCCAAGGCAGATAATCAGATCTGAAAAAATTGGTTCTGAATCTAGTATAAACTCAAAATGCTTTTCATGAGAGCTAACTAAGTGATTATTAAAAAAAAACAAATTATCTGGAGATCTAAGTATATGTTTAACAACCTTATTGTTATGTACAAATAAGAACAGAAGGCACAATAGTGACAACAAATTTAATTATGTTTTTGGTAAAGTTTTTCTTAAAATTTACTTTAAATTTTGCATAAAACTACAAATTTGTCTAAAATATAACTTAGCACCCTATAAATATGTCAAAATGACAATAAAAATCAACTTCTTTACAATTTGAGTTTTCAGAATTTCATACATAAAAAATTAACAATGTTAATGGAAACTAAAGACATTAACCCACTATTGGGACATGCTATTTTTAATATAAAAATAAATTGCTATTAAAATCTTAGTTCAGGTTGCTTATATATAATACCATATTTAAGAGCAGTTGTATATGGCAAGTCAAATACCATGTAAAAAGAAATTATTGAAATCTTTACAGTATGAATTTAGGCCAAAACCAACTTTTCTTCAGTGCTAACTTTGATTCAAACTCCATTCAGAGCCATGTACAGAGATTATTGTCAAGGTCAAGGTCATTGTGAACTTGCATTATCGAGTGATGGCTAATTTATCAACCAGTATAGTTTAATTAAATAAAATGACAAAATCATAATATTTATTATTATGCACTGAATATGTGCTATAGGGTGTATACTACCAAATCAAATCCCATAGACGACAATAGTAACATATGCAGCTAAAACTCCTACCTGCAACGTATCAACCGACATAAACGCCACGGATATAAATACTACCACCCCTTACACTTAAAATGAATCAGAAAAAAATGGGGGTCAAGCTGCTCGTTTCTGAGATAACGGGTAGCGTCTATGACTACCCTAGTTTCGCACAAAATTCGAGTACTTTTTTTTACAGGTACCCCATACATGTTTCAAGCACAAGGCTACTTGACACATTGGTACTAGATGAAATAAAATTGCAATTTTTTTTTACCCAGATGAAACTATTATTTTTTACAACCAACACACTCACATTTATAACCAATCACAGGACTTGTGGTGTTCACTTCTCTATCAAAAGTTCGGTGCACCTCGCACTTTGACCCAGCCGGAAGTTATTTGGTTTAGTACTACCTGAAGGGGGTAGAGTCCGAGTTTGAGGAAGTGTCCGACCATGAACACGCAAACCATGGGTACGGGCCGTCTAATATTGTACATACACCTTGAGGGGGTAGAGTCCGAGTTTGAGGAAGTGTCCGACCACGAACACGCAAACCATGGGTACAGACCAATTCACACAGTTTGTGGATGATTTTTTTTATTCATACCCTGATGAACGTAAAAGAAGTAACAGACAATTCTTAAATATATCATCATTCTGTTTTCATCAAACTCCATTTTTGTAAATCTTCAAAGTCACACTTTGTACACTATTTTATTTAACATTATTTATTTTGTTTTATTTGCATTTCACATGTGTCATATTTTTGCAGTAATGATGAGGAAACGGATAAGAATCCTTTAATGGTTGACTTGGAAACAAGTGACGCGAGGACGCAGCGTAAACTCAATGCCTGGTTCAGCAAGGTCAGTAACTGTATCATCTCATCCTTCAGTGTTCAACAAGGTCAGTATCTGTATCATCTCATTCTTCAGTGTTCAGCAAGGTCAGTAACTGTATCATCTCATACTTCAGTGTTCAGCAAGGTCAGTAACTGTATCATCTCATCCTTCAGTGTTCAGCAAGGTCAGTAACTGTATCATCTCATTCTCCAGTGTTCAACAAAGTCAGTAACTGTACCATCTCATCCTTCAGTGTTCAGCAAGGTCAGTAACTGTATCATCTCATCCTTCAGTGTTCAGCAAGGTCAGTAACTGTATCATCTCATACTTCAGTGTTCAACAAAGTCAGTAACTGTACCATCTCATTCTCCAGTGTTAACAAGGTCAGTAACTGTACCATCTCATTCTCCAGTGTTCAACAAGGTCAGTAACTGTATCATCTTATTCTTCAGTGTTCAGCAAGGTCAGTAAATGTATCATCTCATTCTTCAGTGTTCAACAAGGTCAGTAACTGTATCATCTCATTCTTCAGTGTTCAACAAGGTCAGTAACTGTATCATCTCATTCTTCAGTGTTCAACAAGGTCAGTAACTGTATCATCTCATTCTTCAGTGTTCAACAAGGTCAGTAACTGTATCATCTCATTCTCCAGTGTACCATCTTATTCTTCAGTGTTCATCAAGGTCAGTAACTGTATCAGCCAGTGTTATGTGGTGCCCCAAGGCTTGTCAGCCAGTGTTATGTGATGCCCCAAGGGTTGTCAGCCAGTGCTGTGCGGTGTCTCAAGGCTTGTCAGCCAGTGTTGTGCGGTGTCTCAAGGCTTGTCAGCCAGTGTTCTGCGGTGCCCCAAGGCTTGTCAGCCAGTGTTGCGCGGTGTCTCAAAGCTTGTCAGCCAGTGTTGTGCGGTGACCCAAGGCTTGTCAGCCAGTGTTGTGCGGTGACCCAAGGCTTGGCAGCCAGTGTTGTGCGGTGTCTCAAGGCTTGGCAGCCAGTGTTGTGCGGTGACCGACCCAAGGCTTGGCAGCCAGTGTTGTGCGGTGTCTCAAGGGTGTATACTACCAAATCAAATCCCATAGACGACAATAGTAACATATGCGGCTAAAACTCCTACCTGCAACGTATCAACCGACATAAACGCCACGGATATAAATACTACCACCCCTTACACTTAAAGTGAATCAGAAAAAAATGGGGGTCAAGCTGCTCGTTTCTGAGATAACGGGTAGCGTCTATGACTACCCTAGTTTCGCACAAAATTTGAGTACTTTTTTTTACAGGTACCCCATACATGTTTCAAGCACAAGGCTACTTGACACATTGGTACTAGATGAAATAAAATTGCACATTTATTTTACCCAGATGAAATTATTATTTTTCACAATCAACACACTCACATTTATAACCAATCACAGGACTTGTGGTGTTCACTTCTCTATCAAAAGTTGGGTGCACCTCGAACTTTGACCCAGCCGGAAGTTATTTGGTATAGTACTACCTATACTGATAACATACATTTTTCAAAAAGTGTCCAGCTATGTGTCTTTATGACAACCAGGATCTGGTGTATTCTGACATAAACTGACAACCTCACTGAAACTGTTGTTTCTACAGTGCAACCTAATATAATGTACACCTCAAAAAGCATATATATTGCATATAGTTTTGTACAAATGCAATATGTCATATTAAACAACAAAATGTTTTAAAATAAAACTCCTGAAGATATTTACTTTCAGTTGGGTGTGTGTACTCAGGTATATATGTAGAGACAACAAAGATAGTCAGAGTACCTCTACCCCTTTAAAGAATACCATTAAAACACATGCACTTGATTGACCCCTAGATTATGAAGACCTTAACAGGCACATCAAAGAAATATCAGTATTAAAAAAATACACTGTCTGAGGAAGGAAACACAAACATGACTGTACCTGTATGAAGTAATGACTTAATGTCCTGAACATTAGTGTTGGGAGGAAATCCTGTATGCTGGGTGTGGGTGTCTTCAAGTTACCAGGTGTGGGAATTTCAAATCCATCGGCCATGCTGATTTTCATAATGAACCATCAAAACCATTGGCAGCCAACAATATTCCTGACTATATTTTATTTATAGCCTACTGTAGTTGGAGGTTTTAATAGTTGTGATATCTGGAATAATCATGCAGCTTTAACACATTTATTTTTGATTAATTACTGATAAAAACTATTTTTAAATGACAAAATTACCCGAACATCTATTTTCTTGCATTATTTTCTAATCCGGATGAATACAATATGTACATTAGATGTATTCCTACAATCTGTAATCCAGCATTTTATTTAGCTAGTAACATTAGGTAATACAGCTTTAACAATAAAATAAATTATCAACTTAATCCAAGGCAGATAATCAAATCTTAAAAAATTGGTTCTGAATCTAGTATAAACTCAAAATGGTTTTCATGAGAGCTAACTAAGTGATTATTAAGAAACAAAAATGATCTGGAGATCTAAGTATATGTTTAACAACCTTATTGTTATGTACAAATAAGAACAGAAGGCACAATAGTGACAACAAATTTAATTATGTTTTTGGTAAAGTTTTTCTTCAAATTTACTTTAAATTTTGCATAAAACTACAAATTTGTCTAAAATATAACTTAGCACCCTATAAATATGTCAAAATGACAATAAAAATCAACTTCTTTACAAATTTGAGTTTTCAGAATTTCATACATAAAAAATTAACAATGTTAATGGAAACTAAAGACATTAACCCACTATTGGCACATGCTATTTTTAATATAAAAATAAATTGCTATTAAAATCTTAGTTCAGGTTGCCTATATATAATACCATATTTAAGAGCAGTTGTATATGGCAAGTCAAATACCATGTAAAAAGAAATTATTGAAATCTTTACAGTATGAATTATAGGCCAAAACCAACTTTTCTTCAGTGCTTACTTTGATTCAAACTCCATTCAGAGCCATGTACAGAGATTATTGTCAAGGTCAAGGTCATTGTGAACTTGCATGATCGAGTGATGGCTAATTAATCAACCAGTATAGTTTAATTAAATAAAATGACAAAATCATAATATTTTTTATTATGCACTGAATATGTGCTATAGGGTGTATACTACCAAATCCAATCCCATAGATGACAATAGTAACATATGCGGCTAAAACTCCTACCTGCAACGTATCAACCGACATAAACGCCACGGATATAAATACTACCACCCCTTACACTTAAAGTGAATCAGAAAAAAATGGGGGTCAAGCTGCTCGTTTCTGAGATAACGGGTAGCATCTATGACTACCCTAGTTTCGCACAAAATTTGAGTACTTTTGTTTACAGGTACCCCATACATGTTTCAAGCACAAGGCTACTTGACACATTGGTACTAGATGAAATAAAATTGCACATTTATTTTACCCAGATGAAATTATTATTTTTTACAACCAACACACTCACATTTATAACCAATCACAGGACTTGTGGTGTTCACTTCTCTATCAAAAGTTGGGTGCACCTCGAACTTTGACCCAGCCGGAAGTTATTTGGTATAGTACTACCTCAAGGCTTGGCAGCCAGTGTTGTGCGGTGTCTCAAGACTTGGCAGCCAGTGTTGTGCGGTGTCTCAAGGCTTGGCAGCCAGTGTTGCGCGGTGCCCCAAGGCTTGGCAGCCAGTGTTGCGCGGTGCCCCAAGGCTTGGCAGCCAGTGTTGCGCGGTGCCCCAAGGCTTGGCAGCCAGTGTTGCGCGGTGCCCCAAGGCTTGGCAGCCAGTGTTGCGCGGTGCCCCAAGGCTTGGCAGCCAGTGTTGCGCGGTGCCCCAAGGCTTGGCAGCCAGTGTTGCGCGGTGCCCCAAGGCTTGGCAGCCAGTGTTGCGCGGTGCCCCAAGGCTTGGCAGCCAGTGTTGCGCGGTGCCCCAAGGCTTGGCAGCCAGTGTTGCGCGGTGCCCCAAGGCTTGGCAGCCAGTGTTGCGCGGTGTCCCAAGGCTTGTCAGCCAGTGTTGTGCGGTGTCTCAAGGCTTGTCAGCCAGTGTTGTGCGGTGTCTCAAGGCTTGTCAGCCAATGTTGTGCTGTTTGACCAGTGTTTTAACCTGACTTTGTAGTATAGGGGGTAGGATGTGCTATGAATGTCAAAAGAAAGTAGTGTTTACTTTTGTTTACAAGTCTGTCCAGTGTCTGAGCAGAGTGTCACCCTAAACTGGTGGATGATTTTTGTTATTATCATACAGATATGGTTACAGTATGTCATGTTAACAAATAAATAGAAATGGTTCAAAACTGTCCTGTACAGATTAGTTGTATGAATGTATATTTGACTTATATATATTCTGATTATCCTCGTCTTGTCATGTATAGATTAATTTTACTCTACAGATAAGTACATATGATTAAAGTCTGTCCTGTAAAGATAATATTGTTAAAGTCTGTCCTGTAAAGATCAGTTTGACTGTGTGAATACGTACATGTAAATATTGTTAAAGTCTGTCTTGTAAAGATAATATTGTTAAAGTCTGTCTTGTAAAGATAATATTGTTAAAGTCTGTCCTGTAAAGATCAGTTTGACTGTGTGAATACATACATGTAAATATTGTTAAAGTCTGTCCTGTAAAGATCAGTTTGACTGTGTGAATATGTACATGTAAATATTGTTAAAATCTGTTCTGTAAAGATAATATTGTTAAAATCTGTCCTGTAAAGATCAGTTTGACTGTGTGAATACGTACATGTAAATATTGTTAAAGTCTGTCCTGTAAAGATCAGTTTGACTGTGTGAATAAGTACATGTAAATATTGTTAAAGTCTGTCCTGTAAAGATCAATTTGACTGTGTGAATAAGTACATGTAAATATTGTTAAAGTCTGTCCTGTAAAGATCAGTTTGATTGTGTGAATAAGTACATGTAAATATTGTTAAAATCTGTCCTGTAAAGATAATATTGTTAAAATCTGTCCTGTAAAGATCAATTTGACTGTGTGAATACGTACATGTAAATATTGTTAAAATCTGTCCTGTAAAGATAATATTGGTAAAATCTGTCCTGTAAAGATCAGTTTGACTGTGTCAATAAGTACATGTAAATATTGTTAAAATCTGTCCTGTAAAGATAATATTGTTAAAGTCTGTCCTGTAAAGATCAGTTTGACTGTGTGAATAAGTACATGTAAATATTGTTAAAGTCTGTCTTGTAAAGATCAGTTTGACTGTGTGAATACGTACATGTAAATATTGTTAAAGTCTGTCCTGTAAAGATCAAT
The DNA here is from genome assembly GCF_016097555.1 of Gigantopelta aegis. NCBI lineage: Eukaryota > Metazoa > Mollusca > Gastropoda > Neomphalida > Peltospiridae > Gigantopelta > Gigantopelta aegis. Next base: position 1,863,294 of record NC_054701.1, read on the forward strand.
TTGACTGTGTGAATACATACATGTAAATATTGTTAAAGTCTGTCCTGTAAAGATCAATTTGACTGTGTGAATAAGTACATGTAAATATTGTTAAAATCTGTCCTGTAAAGATAATATTGTTAAAGTCTGTCCTGTAAAGATCAGTTTGACTGTGTGAATACGTACATGTAAATATTGTTAAAATCTGTCCTGTAAAGATCAGTTTGACTGTGTGAATACATACATGTAAATATTGTTAAAGTCTGTCCTGTAAAGATCAATTTGACTGTGTGAATAAGTACATGTAAATATTGTTAAAGTCTGTCCTGTAAAGATCAGTTTGACTGTGTGAATACGTACATGTAAATATTGTTAAAGTCTGTCCTGTAAAGATCAGTTTGACTGTGAATAAGTACATGTAAATATTGTTAAAATCTGTTCTGTAAAGATAATATTGTTAAAGTCTGTCCTGTAAAGATCAATTTGACTGTGTGAATACGTACATGTAAATATTGTTAATATCTGTCCTGTAAAAATAATATTGGTAAAATCTGTCCTGTAAAGATCAGTTTGACTGTGTGAATAAGTACATGTAAATATTGTTAAAATCTGTCCTGTAAAGTTAATATTGTTAAAGTCTGTCCTGTAAAGATCAGTTTGACTGTGTGAATAAGTACATGTAAATATTGTTAAAATCTGTCCTGTAAAGATCAGTTTGACTGTGTGAATACGTACATGTAAATATTGTTAAAGTCTGTCTTGTAAAGATCAGTTTGACTGTGAATACGTACATGTAAATATTGTTCAAGTCTGTCCTGTAAAGATCAATTTGACTGTGTGAATAAGTACATGTAAATATTGTTAAAATCTGTCCTGTAAAGATAATATTGTTAAAGTCTGTCCTGTAAAGATCAGTTTGACTGTGTGAATACGTACATGTAAATATTGTTAAAATCTGTCCTGTAAAGATCAGTTTGACTGTAAAGATCAGTTTGACTGTGTGAATATGTACATGTAAATATTGTTAAAGTCTGTCCTGTAAAGATCAATTTGACTGTGTGAATAAGTACATGTAAATATTGTTAAAATCTGTCCTGTAAAGATAATATTGTTAAAGTCTGTCCTGTAAAGATCAGTTTGACTGTGTGAATACGTACATGTAAATATTGTTAAAGTCTGTCCTGTAAAGATCAATTTGACTGTGTGAATACGTACATGTAAATATTGTTAAAATCTGTCCTGTAAAGATGATATTGGTAAAATCTGTCCTGTAAAGATCAGTTTGACTGTGTGAATAAGTACATGTAAATATTGTTAAAATCTGTCCTGTAAAGATAATATTGTTAAAGTCTGTCCTGTAAAGATCAGTTTGACTGTGTGAATACGTACATGTAAATATTGTTAAAATCTGTCCTGTAAAGATCAGTTTGACTGTGTGAATACGTACATGTAAATATTGTTAAAGTCTGTCCTGTAAAGATCAATTTGACTGTGTGAATAAGTACATGTAAATATTGTTAAAATCTGTCCTGTAAAGATGATATTGTTAAAGTCTGTCCTGTAAAGATCAGTTTGACTGTGTGAATACGTACATGTAAATATTGTTAAAGTCTGTCCTTTAAAGATCAATTTGACTGTGTGAATACGTACATGTAAATATTGTTAAAATCTGTCCTGTAAAAATAATATTGGTAAAATCTGTCCTGTAAAGATCAGTTTGACTGTGTGAATAAGTACATGTAAATATTGTTAAAATCTGTCCTGTAAAGTTAATATTGTTAAAGTCTGTCCTGTAAAGATCAGTTTGACTGTGTGAATACGTACATGTAAATATTGTTAAAGTCTGTCTTGTAAAGATCAGTTTGACTGTGTGAATACGTACATGTAAATATTGTTAAAGTCTGTCCTGTAAAGATCAGTTTGACTGTGTGAATAAGTACATGTAAATATTGTTAAAATCTGTCCTGTAAAGATAATATTGTTAAAGTCTGTCCTGTAAAGATCAGTGTGATTGTGTGAATACGTACATGTAAATATTGTTAAAGTCTGTCCTGTAAAGATCAGTTTGACTGTGAATAAGTACATGTAAATATTGTTAAAATCTGTCCTGTAAAGATAATATTGTTAAAGTCTGTCCTGTAAAGATCAGTTTGACTGTGTGAATACGTACATGTAAATATTGTTAAAATCTGTCCTGTAAAGATCAATTTGACTGTGTGAATACATACATGTAAATATTGTTAAAGTCTGTCCTGTAAAGATCAATTTGACTGTGTGAATACATACATGTAAATATTGTTAAAGTCTGTCCTGTAAAGATCAGTTTGACTGTGTGAATACGTACATGTAAATATTGTTAAAGTCTGTCTTGTAAAGATAATATTGTTAAAGTCTGTCCTGTAAAGATCAGTTTGACTGTGTGAATACATACATGTAAATATTGTTAAAGTCTGTCCTGTAAAGATCAGTTTGACTGTGTGAATATGTACATGTAAATATTGTTAAAATCTGTTCTGTAAAGATAATATTGTTAAAATCTGTCCTGTAAAGATCAGTTTGACTGTGTGAATACATACATGTAAATATTGTTAAAGTCTGTCTTGTAAAGATAATATTGTTAAAGTCTGTCTTGTAAAGATAATATTGTTAAAGTCTGTCCTGTAAAGATCAGTTTGACTGTGTGAATACATACATGTAAATATTGTTAAAGTCTGTCCTGTAAAGATCAGTTTGACTGTGTGAATATGTACATGTAAATATTGTTAAAATCTGTTCTGTAAAGATAATATTGTTAAAATCTGTCCTGTAAAGATCAGTTTGACTGTGTGAATACGTACATGTAAATATTGTTAAAGTCTGTCCTGTAAAGATCAGTTTGACTGTGTGAATAAGTACATGTAAATATTGTTAAAGTCTGTCCTGTAAAGATCAATTTGACTGTGTGAATAAGTACATGTAAATATTGTTAAAGTCTGTCCTGTAAAGATCAGTTTGATTGTGTGAATAAGTACATGTAAATATTGTTAAAATCTGTCCTGTAAAGATAATATTGTTAAAATCTGTCCTGTAAAGATCAATTTGACTGTGTGAATACGTACATGTAAATATTGTTAAAATCTGTCCTGTAAAGATAATATTGGTAAAATCTGTCCTGTAAAGATCAGTTTGACTGTGTCAATAAGTACATGTAAATATTGTTAAAATCTGTCCTGTAAAGATAATATTGTTAAAGTCTGTCCTGTAAAGATCAGTTTGACTGTGTGAATAAGTACATGTAAATATTGTTAAAGTCTGTCTTGTAAAGATCAGTTTGACTGTGTGAATACGTACATGTAAATATTGTTAAAGTCTGTCCTGTAAAGATCAATTTGACTGTGTGAATACGTACATGTAAATATTGTTAAAGTCTGTCCTGTAAAGATCAATTTGACTGTGTGAATAAGTACATGTAAATATTGTTAAAATCTGTCCTGTAAAGATAATATTGTTAAAGTCTGTCCTGTAAAGATCAGTTTGACTGTGTGAATACGTACATGTAAATATTGTTAAAATCTGTCCTGTAAAGATCAGTTTGACTGTGTGAATACATACATGTAAATATTGTTAAAGTCTGTCCTGTAAAGATCAATTTGACTGTGTGAATAAGTACATGTAAATATTGTTAAAGTCTGTCCTGTAAAGATCAGTTTGACTGTGAATAAGTACATGTAAATATTGTTAAAATCTGTTCTGTAAAGATAATATTGTTAAAGTCTGTCCTGTAAAGATCAATTTGACTGTGTGAATACGTACATGTAAATATTGTTAATATCTGTCCTGTAAAAATAATATTGGTAAAATCTGTCCTGTAAAGATCAGTTTGACTGTGTGAATAAGTACATGTAAATATTGTTAAAATCTGTCCTGTAAAGTTAATATTGTTAAAGTCTGTCTTGTAAAGATCAGTTTGACTGTGTGAATAAGTACATGTAAATATTGTTAAAATCTGTCCTGTAAAGATCAGTTTGACTGTGTGAATACGTACATGTAAATATTGTTAAAGTCTGTCTTGTAAAGATCAGTTTGACTGTGAATACGTACATGTAAATATTGTTCAAGTCTGTCCTGTAAAGATCAATTTGACTGTGTGAATAAGTACATGTAAATATTGTTAAAATCTGTCCTGTAAAGATAATATTGTTAAAGTCTGTCCTGTAAAGATCAGTTTGACTGTGTGAATACGTACATGTAAATATTGTTAAAATCTGTCCTGTAAAGATCAGTTTGACTGTGTGAATATGTACATGTAAATATTGTTAAAGTCTGTCCTGTAAAGATCAATTTGACTGTGTGAATAAGTACATGTAAATATTGTTAAAATCTGTCCTGTAAAGATAATATTGTTAAAGTCTGTCCTGTAAAGATCAGTTTGACTGTGTGAATACGTACATGTAAATATTGTTAAAGTCTGTCCTGTAAAGATCAATTTGACTGTGTGAATACGTACATGTAAATATTGTTAAAATCTGTCCTGTAAAGATGATATTGGTAAAATCTGTCCTGTAAAGATCAGTTTGACTGTGTGAATAAGTACATGTAAATATTGTTAAAATCTGTCCTGTAAAGATAATATTGTTAAAGTCTGTCCTGTAAAGATCAGTTTGACTGTGTGAATACGTACATGTAAATATTGTTAAAATCTGTCCTGTAAAGATCAGTTTGACTGTGTGAATACGTACATGTAAATATTGTTAAAGTCTGTCCTGTAAAGATCAATTTGACTGTGTGAATAAGTACATGTAAATATTGTTAAAATCTGTCCTGTAAAGATGATATTGTTAAAGTCTGTCCTGTAAAGATCAGTTTGACTGTGTGAATACGTACATGTAAATATTGTTAAAGTCTGTCCTTTAAAGATCAATTTGACTGTGTGAATACGTACATGTAAATATTGTTAAAATCTGTCCTGTAAAAATAATATTGGTAAAATCTGTCCTGTAAAGATCAGTTTGACTGTGTGAATAAGTACATGTAAATATTGTTAAAATCTGTCCTGTAAAGTTAATATTGTTAAAGTCTGTCCTGTAAAGATCAGTTTGACTGTGTGAATAAGTACATGTAAATATTGTTAAAATCTGTCCTGTAAAGATCAGTTTGACTGTGTGAATACGTACATGTAAATATTGTTAAAGTCTGTCTTGTAAAGATCAGTTTGACTGTGTGAATACGTACATGTAAATATTGTTAAAGTCTGTCCTGTAAAGATCAGTTTGACTGTGTGAATAAGTACATGTAAATATTGTTAAAATCTGTCCTGTAAAGATAATATTGTTAAAGTCTGTCCTGTAAAGATCAGTGTGATTGTGTGAATACGTACATGTAAATATTGTTAAAGTCTGTCCTGTAAAGATCAGTTTGACTGTGAATAAGTACATGTAAATATTGTTAAAATCTGTCCTGTAAAGATAATATTGTTAAAGTCTGTCCTGTAAAGATCAGTTTGACTGTGTGAATACGTACATGTAAATATTGTTAAAATCTGTCCTGTAAAGATCAATTTGACTGTGTGAATACATACATGTAAATATTGTTAAAGTCTGTCCTGTAAAGATCAATTTGACTGTGTGAATACATACATGTAAATATTGTTAAAGTCTGTCCTGTAAAGATCAGTTTGACTGTGTGAATACGTACATGTAAATATTGTTAAAGTCTGTCTTGTAAAGATAATATTGTTAAAGTCTGTCCTGTAAAGATCAGTTTGACTGTGTGAATACATACATGTAAATATTGTTAAAGTCTGTCCTGTAAAGATCAGTTTGACTGTGTGAATATGTACATGTAAATATTGTTAAAATCTGTTCTGTAAAGATAATATTGTTAAAATCTGTCCTGTAAAGATCAGTTTGACTGTGTGAATACGTACATGTAAATATTGTTAAAGTCTGTCCTGTAAAGATCAGTTTGACTGTGTGAATAAGTACATGTAAATATTGTTAAATTCTGTCCTGTAAAGATCAGTTTGACTGTGTGAATACGTACATGTAAATATTGTTAAAGTCTGTCCTGTAAAGATCAGTTTGATTGTGTGAATAAGTACATGTAAATATTGTTAAAATCTGTCCTGTAAAGATAATATTGTTAAAATCTGTCCTGTAAAGATCAATTTGACTGTGTGAATACGTACATGTAAATATTGTTAAAATCTGTCCTGTAAAGATAATATTGGTAAAATCTGTCCTGTAAAGATCAGTTTGACTGTGTGAATAAGTACATGTAAATATTGTTAAAATCTGTCCTGTAAAGATAATATTGTTAAAGTCTGTCCTGTAAAGATCAGTTTGACTGTGTGAATAAGTACATGTAAATATTGTTAAAGTCTGTCTTGTAAAGATCAGTTGACTGTGTGAATACGTACATGTAAATATTGTTAAAGTCTGTCCTGTAAAGATCAATTTGACTGTGTGAATACGTACATGTAAATATTGTTAAAGTCTGTCCTGTAAAGATCAATTTGACTGTGTGAATAAGTACATGTAAATATTGTTAAAATCTGTCCTGTAAAGATAATGTTAAAGTCTGTCCTGTAAAGATCAGTTTGACTGTGTGAATACGTACATGTAAATATTGTTAAAATCTGTCCTGTAAAGATCAGTTTGACTGTGTGAATACATACATGTAAATATTGTTAAAGTCTGTCCTGTAAAGATCAATTTGACTGTGTGAATAAGTACATGTAAATATTGTTAAAGTCTGTCCTGTAAAGATCAGTTTGACTGTGTGAATACGTACATGTAAATATTGTTAAAGTCTGTCCTGTAAAGATCAATTTGACTGTGTGAATACATACATGTAAATATTGTTAAAGTCTGTCCTGTAAAGATCAGTTTGACTGTGTGAATACGTACATGTAAATATTGTTAAAGTCTCTCTTGTAAGGATCAATTTGACTGTATGAATAAGTACATGTAAATGTTGTTAAAATCTGTCCTATATTTTCAGGATGTGTTTGCTGATCTTGATGAAGATGAAAATGAAGATTTGGAGATAGAGAAAATGGCTGCTGATTACAAAAAACGTGGTGGAACAATTTTAGGTTCTTTGAAATTTCATTTACTTGGAAAATATTGGTGGTGTTTTGATTTGTATTTATCAGTTATGTTTGCTCTTATCTGTCTTGATATTTACCTTTCCAGTTGATAGGCATATAAACCTCTCAAAACCGGACCCTCTGTAAACTGGAATATCCTCCAAACAAGTAGTTTTTCACAGTCCCTTTTTAACCTTCTGACTACTGCAGGCGAGATATCTTGCCCGACGTCACGCCAGTCAACATACTGTACACTGTATACAGTGCATTCCCCAATTCATATTTCCCGCCGTTTTGCACACGACACTCACCGGAAAGACAGGAAATACAAAACAAAAAACGGTTACTGACACTATGGCTGCTTTATTTTTAGTTTATCAATGGAAAATACCTTGGTTTGCGGCAAGTATTTTTGCTTGACAACAATGGAGGCATGTTGCAGTCATTTTCAGGTATCGATAGCTGATTGTAACAGTTAATTTACAACATTTAAATATCAACAACTATAAACACCAGTTGTGTAGGACTGACTTAACCAGCGGTCATGGTTTCAACTCTTAAGTCATACATCAATAAAACTTAGTTTAGAGTATCATCCATCATTGTTCATCTTTAATTCATGATAAAATTTTATTTGAATTTTTTTTTTTTTCAAGGTAGAGAAATGTCAGAAGAAAAACCTGTAAATAAAACAACGTCAAAGTTGACAAAGCCAAAAAAGGTTAAAGAGAACTATGACTCAGGGAATGCGAGTCTGTCAGAACATTCTGACGCCGATGACTCGAGTAGTTCATCCTCCGACTCAGACAACAGTGACTACGACGAGAGACACATTCTGCAGAGTTCAAAAAAAAGAAAACTGAAATTGTTGAGAAATAAGACCAATGCAAAAGATGGATTTGAAATAGTTCCGCCCGAAGAACCAGGTATTTTTTATATCACTGGTCTTAAGTTTATTCATGTTGTCAGTGGACTGTTAATAATGACATCATTTAATTGTTTTAACTCCCTCACAGTGTGAAATCTAACTGTTGTAATAATACATTTAATATTATAACATGCTAAGTTTAAAGTATCAAATTGTGGGGGGTATTCATATGTGTTTGTAATTTTGAAAACCTGGAGTTTCAGCTTAAATGTAGAATTGTTTTTAACATTGTGTAGATTACATTGCTACAAATTATTAGTACAAGTTACAAAGTGAAAACATGCCTTTAGCGTTTGTTTTCACGTCTGTAGTTAGCGTAGATTTTTAAAGTAAACAGTGACCGGACTATCCTGTTGATTCAACATAAAAAAGAAAACAACTGAGATGACATGTTCTCCTTGTCTCAGTGGTTAAGACATTAGTCTTACGGTTCTGGATTCGCACCCTGGTACTGCTCATCACAAGCTTGATAGGTGGTGTACGTCCAGTATACCAAACTTCTCTCTCACTAACCATTAACTCCACTCTGGACCGACACACTAGATATCTGAGGTGTTTGTCCAGGACAGGGTGCTTGAACCGTAATAGGATATAAACATGAAAATCCAGTTAAAACGACAATGAAATGAGGTACTCTAAATTCTAAAGTGTTTTCCACTAATGTTTTTTCAACCACAGTAGGTAGACTTGATGAAGTGGGGCTAGCAATAGGAGAAGCAATGATTGAATCTCGCAAACGAAAGAGGGACATTATAGATGGTGCGTATAACAGGTAAGCCATCGTGACAGTAACACTAGATAAAACTGAGAAGGATTGTGTCTGCCGTTTGTTTTCTTCTTATCTTTTTATGTCCATCCATGTTTGTCTTTCTGGTCTAACAGCACTTATCCACCTCCATATCCCAGTCCTTGTTTTGAACCATGATAGAAACTTGTCTCTAGTAGCTGTTTGGGCATGGTATCTATCCACCTCCATTTCCCAGTCCTTGTCTTGAACCATGATATAAGCTTGTCTCTAGTAACTGTTTTTGGGTGGTATCTATCCACCTGCATATCACAGTCCTTGTCTTGAACCATGATATAAGCTTGTCTCTAGTAACTTTTGGGTGGTATCTATCCACCTCCATTTCCCAGTCCTTGTCTTGAACCATGATAGAAACTTGTCTCTAGTAGCTGTTTGGGCACGGTATCTATCCACCTCCATTTCCCAGTCCTTGTCTTGAACCATGATATAAGCTTGTCTCTAGTAACTGTTTTTGGGTGGAATCTATCCACCTCCATTTTCCAGTCCTTGTCTTGAACCATGATAGAAACTTGTCTCTAGTAGCTGTTTCTCGTAGCTGTTTGGCGGTGGTATCTATCCACCTCCACAGGATCGACAACATTTTCCACGGCAGTTTTATAGTCAATGTGTAAGGGAAGAGTTTAATTTGTTAGTATTACAGAAATTATTAATTAAGAAAAGTGACATAGACAATTTAAAGTTCCATGGCAAAATAAATGCCACAGAAAATGTTAAACACCACAGCAATCTCCACGGTATTGCTAATTGCCGTGGTTAATTTCCAGGGTTGACATATATTACAAATATTTCCTTCTTCATTTAATAGGTTGTAATAATAATTAAGTGTTAAGTGTTGTGAAAATAATTAGGTGTTAAGTGTAGTAAAAATAATTAAGTATTAAGTATAGTTTTAAATGTCTGTACTTTCAGAAACATGTTCGATGATGATGGTTTGCCTGCTTGGTTTATAACTGATGAAACAAGACATCGCCGCTTACAGCTACCAGTCACAAAAGTGAGAATTTGTAAATGATTTTATTTTTATATCAACTACAGTGAAACCCATCAAGACCGGACCCTCTCTAGACTGTAGAATTCTCTCTAGACTGTAGAATTCTCTCAAAAGCGGACATCTACAATGGTCCCATGATTTACACATTTTTTAACACTATAGTTTAACTCTCTAAACCAGAAACCGGACAAATAATTCAGTCCCAAACTGTGTATTTAGTGTAAATTGTACCCATGAAAACCTGATATCAGACTGTTATTAATCATTAAGACGCCACTAATTGTTGAGTTTATTGTCACTTCGGCTGGATTATCTGACCATGAACATAGCTAGTGCAATATCACATGCTCAGGTTGGCCATTAGAGGTGTAATCACCACTACATAGGACTGGGTACGGTTGGCAAATAACAATTAATTAATGATCAAATGGCAGCTTTGATATTCTTCACAAACTTTGCTTCAATGATCAATAAAAGAACAATGAATTAAATCCACTGTCTTCCTTTGATTTTGTTCTAAAACCATTTATTTAGCAAAATAAAGAGTAGGAAAAAGTAATATTAGCTTTGCAGTATCGAAAAGATGTCAGTGGCATTTCATTACCATATCGATTTTCAACATGGAACGTTCAGCTAAATGTCACTGTATTGAACTATCACTCGATTATTTTATTATTTTTACCATTATCTCTGCAAAGATTTAACATTATGGATTTCTCTTTCTTTTTAATAAATTTTAAATTAAAATCGGAGTATTATCACAAACTGTGAAATGTAAATATTCTATTGTTAGCCAGGCTGAATACCTATTTTAATTGTTAAATTGTGTTGTTCAAATGTTCTTACATTTGAAATTCATGCTGCATTTGTATGGGACCATTTCAGGAAGCCGTCCAAGAGTACAAGTTGAAGCAAAGGAGTATAGACGCAAGACCTATAAAGAAAGTAGCAGAAGCGAAGGCCAGAAAACATAAAAGGGTAAAATAGTTTTAGCTCTATCTAGCTTTTTGTTGCATCTTGGTGTGTTTGGTGGTGGTGTTACTAAATCCTCGAGATGTTCTACTTGTAAAGATTCTGATTATGTTTATTATTTGATTTATGCAACTGATATTCAAGATGGCCACCACGACCACTGGTTGTCTTGGATATTTAATTACTGCACTGACATGTAGAAATCAAACACAGTTTACTGTATATGTAATTACATTATATTACATGACATAATAATTTTTATAAAGTTACATTTATAGGATATTAAACAAGCTCCCATTTCGTATCATGTTTATGTCCCATGTGAACTAATTTACATCTGTCAGAAGCTTTAGTGATAAACATGATATTAGCTAGCATATATAGTGTAATCAAAGTATGTGATATTTTTCAGATCACATACTTTAAAATTTGTTAACTTTGCAAATCAGATGTAAATTAATGAGGTCACAGCACTACGTTTATTGACATTTGAGCAAATGTGCTACGTTGACACTCCATTTATAGTCATCATTCAAAAACATTTCAATAGCAACCTTACACTGAAAGCTGTCCAGCGTTCAAAAAACAAAAACAAAAAGCATTAAGCACTAGTTTATATTTATGTAAGGATAACCAAAATGACATCATTGAATTTTAACGGCACTGAACATTCAAAAAGACACCACATTACACATTCTTACGTTATTTGAATATCTTGTAATGGTGAACTAGAATTAAAGTTGCTTGTACAGTTTACAAACACATGTATTAAGCTTGAGATTATTTGATAAAGATATTATTACCCTCGTGTGTTTCAGTATCGTCAATATCATATTAGGAATAAATATAATGTATTATGCATGCCAGAGACTCGCATAATACAATTTTTTTTCCTAATATATGATATTGATGATACCGAAAAACACTGGTAATAACCTCTATATATTACATAACATATCAGTTAATATGTAAAGTTACAGTATATTTTATAGGTTAATAATTTCTAAGTAAATTTAAGCTGTATTCTTTCTCTGTTGAATTGATGCTCTAATGAAAAAGAAGTAAGCAGTTAACAGTGTGTTCTGTCCTCATTAGCAGTAATGTTATTGTCTCATCATCTTCATCTCGTTAACAGTAATGTTACTGTAATTATCTTCATCTCATTAACAGTAATGTTACTGTCTAATCATCTTCATCTCGTTAACAGTAATGTTACTGTCTAATCATCTTCATCTCGTTGACAGTAATTTTACTGTCTAATGATCTTATCTCGTTAACAGTAATGTTACTGTCTAATGATCTTCATCTCGTTAACAGTAATGTTACTGTCTAATCATCTTCATCTCGTTAACAGTAATATTACTGTCTAATCATCTTCATCTCGTTGACTAATATTACTGTCTAATCATCTCGTTGACAGTAATGTTACTGTCTCATCATCTTCATATCATTGACAGTAATGTTACTGTCTAATCATCTTCATCTCGTTGACAGTAATGTTACTGTCTCATCTTCATGTTGTTGACAGTAATGTTACTGTAATTATCTTCATATCGTTAACAGTAATGTTACTGTAATCTTCATGTCGTTGACAGTAATGTTACTGTAATTATCTTCATATCATTAACAGTAATGTTACTGTAATCATCTTCATGTCGTTGACAGTAATGTTACTGTCTAATGATCTTCATGTCGTTGACAGTAATGTTACTGTAATCATCTTCATCTTGTTAACAGTAATATTACTGTCTAATGATCTTCATCTCGTTGACAGTAATGTTACTGTCTAATCATCTTCATGTCGTTAACAGTAATGTTACTGTCTCATCATCTTCATCTCGTTGACAGTAATATTACTAATGATCTTCATCTCATTAACAGTAATGTTATTAATCATCTTCATCTCGTTGACAGTAATGTTACTGTCTAATCATCTTAATGTCGTTAACAGTAATGTTAGTCTCATCATCTTCATCTCGTTGACAGTAATATTACTGTCTAATATATTACTGTCTAATGATCTTCAACTCATTAACAGTAATGTTACTGTCTAATGATCTTCATCTCGTTGACAGTAATGTTACTGTCTAATGATCTTCATCTCGTTGACAGTAATGTTACTGTCTAATGATCTTCATCTCGTTGACAGTAATGTTACTGTCTAATGATCTTCATCTCGTTGACAGTAATGTTACTGTCTAATGATCTTCATCTCGTTGACAGTAATGTTACTGTCTAATGATCTTCATCTCGTTAACCGTAATATTACTGTCTAATCATCTTCATCTCGTTAACAGTAATGTTACTGTCTAATCATCAGTTATCTCCCTTCATCTGTACATTATTGGTAATAAAGTCTGACCGACCGGTGTTGTGGTTAAGCCATCGGACATAAGGCTGGTAGGTACAGGGTTTGCAGCCGGGTACCAGCCTCGGTGGTGTCGTGGTTAAGCCATCAGACATAAGACTGGTAGGTGCAGGGTTTGCAGCCTGGTACTGGCCTCGGTGGTGTTGTGGTTAAGCCATCGGACATAAGGCTGGCAGGTACAGGATTCGTAGCTCGGTACCGACTCCCACCCAGAGCGAGTTTTAATGACTCAATGGGTAGGACCACTACATCCTCTTCTGTCTCACTAACCACTGACAACTAACTCACTGTCCTGGACAGACTGCCCAGATAGCTGAGGTGTGTGCCCAGGACAGCATGCTTGAACCTTAATTGGATATAAGCACGAAAATAACTTCAAATGAAATGAGTCTAATTATCCTCATAGCAGGTACTTTTTATTGTGCTCTTTCAGTTACCTCCCCTCAACATGATATTTTGGGTACAAGTAATTTAAAGTTGTTTTCCTCACTCATTTTATAACGAACTTGTTAGTCCCTGACCGTCCAACGGAGGGGACTATGTCACATAGTTTTCCAGATGGTTTTATAACCAACTTGTTAGTCCTTGACCGTCCAACGGAGGGGACTATGTCACATATAGTTTTCCAGATGGTTTTATAACCAGCTTGTTAGTACCTGACCGTCCAACGGAGGGGACTATGTCACATATAGTTTTATAACCAATTTGTTAGTCCCTGACCGTCCAACCGGAAGGGACTATGTCATATAGTTTTCCAGATGGTTTTATAACCAACTTGTTAGTTCCTGACCGTCCAACGGAGGGGACTATGTCACATAGTTTTCCAGATGGTTTTATAACCAGCTTGTTAGTCCCTGACTGTCCAACGGAGGTGACTATGTCACATATAGTTTTCCAGATGGTTTTATAACCAACTTGTTAGTCCCTGACCGTCCAACGGAGGGGACTATGTCACATAGTTTTCCAGATGGTTTTATAACCAGCTTGTTAGTCCCTGACCGTCCAACGGAGGTGACTATGTCACATATAGTTTTCCAGATGGTTTTATAACTAACTTGTTAGTCCCTGACCGTCCAACGGAGGGGACTATGTCACATATAGTTTTATAACCAATTTGTTAGTCCCTGACCGTCCAACCGGAAGGGACTATGTCACATAGTTTTCCAGATGGTTTTATAACCAACTTGTTAGTCCCAGACCGTCCAATGGAGGTGACTATGTCACATAGTTTTTCAGATGGTTTTATAACCAACTTGTTAGTCCCTCACCGTCCAACGGAGGTGACTATGTCACATATAGTTTTCCAGATGGTTTTATAAACAACTTGTTAGTCCCTGACCGTCCAACGAAGGTGACTATGTCACATATAGTTTTCCAGATGGTTTTATAAACAACTTGTTAGTCCCTGACCGTCCAACGGAGGGGACTATGTCACATATAGTTTTCCAGATGGTTTTATAACCAACTTGTTAGTCCCTGACAGTCCAACGGAGGGAACTATGTCACATATAGTTTTTCAGATGGTTTTATAACCAACTTGTTAGTCCCTGACAGTCCAACGGAGGGGACTATGTCACATATAGTTTTCCAGATGGTTTTATAACCAGCTTGTTAGTCCCTGACCGTCCAACGGAGGGGACTATGACTATGTCACATATAGTTTTCCAGATGGTTTTATAACTAACTTGTTAGTCCCTGACCGTCCAACGGAGGGGACTATGTCACATATAGTTTTATAACCAATTTGTTAGTCCCTGACCGTCCAACCGGAAGGGACTATGTCACATAGTTTTCCAGATGGTTTTATAACCAACTTGTTAGTCCCAGACCGTCCAATGGAGGTGACTATGTCACATAGTTTTTCAGATGGTTTTATAACCAACTTGTTAGTCCCTCACCGTCCAACGGAGGTGACTATGTCACATATAGTTTTCCAGATGGTTTTATAAACAACTTGTTAGTCCCTGACCGTCCAACGAAGGTGACTATGTCACATATAGTTTTCCAGATGGTTTTATAAACAACTTGTTAGTCCCTGACCGTCCAACGGAGGGGACTATGTCACATATAGTTTTCCAGATGGTTTTATAACCAACTTGTTAGTCCCTGACAGTCCAACGGAGGGAACTATGTCACATATAGTTTTTCAGATGGTTTTATAACCAACTTGTTAGTCCCTGACAGTCCAACGGAGGGGACTATGTCACATATAGTTTTCCAGATGGTTTTATAACCAGCTTGTTAGTCCCTGACCGTCCAACGGAGGGGACTATGTCACATATAGTTTTCCAGATGGTTTTATAACCAACTTGTTAGTCCCTGACCGTCCAACGGAGGGGACTATGTCACATATAGTTTTCCAGATGGTTTTCACATGTTTTAGCAGTACTCCTAGAATGCTTGTTTGATCTAAAGCTATTCTCAAAGTGTTTTGATTTATTTTATTCTTTAAATATGATAACATTGAAAAAAAGGAAGAAAGGTATTATGATTGAAGGAAAAGTGAATTGGAGTAATTTTATGGGGGATGGATTGATCACTTTTGTGAAATGAGGGTAGTGGAAACTGCAGTGTTATGACTAAGATAATGGAAGTACTAACAGCAAGCAGTCCCTGCTAGTGGTTCAACAGTGTGTATTCTGAGAAGGGGCGTTAACAGAAAATATGTATTTTCAAGAAAACATTTGATGGGCAAAGCGATAATCTAGAAACACACATTACCCTTGACCTTCGTGCACTGGGATTTGGTCAGCTAACAGCAAATAATAGGTTAACCTAATCGGTTTTAAAATACTGATGTCGCTGGGCAATGTTTCAAATTCTCAGGTAACCGGAAGTCTGTCCGCTTGATTTTTACTAGATAACCAATTGTTTGGTTATGTGAAATGTTTGTGTAACCAGGGAGTAACATAATCGTAACACGGTTACTACTGGTCTGTACTACTCTGATATTCCAAATGTTTTTCAGACAAATTAAATTAAAAATGATAATCAGATATAGTATTTTTTAAGTGTCCAAACACAGTCTGGTATTTAAAAAAAAGAAGTTTGAAATTCTTATTTTTAAAATGTAGCAGTTGACAATTTGTGTAAGACACATGCAAACAGAACAACAGTTCAGTGAGATACATTGTCTCATCTGTAAAACACTGGGCACAATTTCACAAATACCATAAGCCTAATGTTGCACGTAAACATAAATCTATGACTAAACCATAATTCTTACTATTAACCGAAAAATATAGTCTGAAGTACACATATTTCATTTTTCTTTTTCTTTAAAATACTCCATCTTCCATAATAATGTAATGTTTTGCACGAAATAGTTTGTTTTGTTTAACGACACCACTAGAGCACATTGATTTATGAATCATCAGCTATTGGATGTCAGACATTTGGTTAATTCGATATATAGTCTAAGAAAGGAAACCCGCAACATTTTTCCATTAGTAGCAAGGAATATTTTATATGCACCATCCCATAGACAGGATAGCACATTTCACAGCCTTTGATATACCAGTCGTGGTGCACTGGCTGGAGCGAGAAATATCCCAATGGGCCCACCGACAGGGATTGATCCCAGACCAACTGCACATCAAGCGAGCACTTTACCACTGGGCTATGTCCCACCCCCTGCATGAAATAGATGCCAGTGTTGAAACAAATATATGACAGGTATAACTGCTTGTCACATGTTGAAACACATATATGACAGGTATAACTGCTTGTCACAGACTGCATCATTTTACAATGTCTTGTGAATGGGGCCCAGTGTTGAAACACATATATGACAGGTATAACTGCTTGTCACAGACTGCATCATTTTACAATGTCTTGTGAATGGGGTCCAGAGTTGAAACACATATATGACAGGTATAACTGCTTGTCACAGACTGCATCATTTTACAATGTCTTGTGAATGGGGTCCAGAGTTGAAACACACTTATGACAGGTATAACTGCTTGTCACAGACTGCATCATTTTACAATGTCTTGTGAATGGGGTCCAGTGTTGAAACACATATATGACAGGTATAACTGCTTGTCACAGACTGCATCATTTTACAGTGTTGAAACACATATATGACAGGTATAACTGCTTGTCACAGACTGCATCATTTTACAATGTCTTGTGAATGGGGTCCAGAGTTGAAACACACTTATGACAGGTATAACTGCTTGTCACAGACATCATTTTACAATGTCTTGTGAATGGGGCCCACAGTTGTTAAGTCTGTCACATCCTGGCAAAGCACAAGTTCAGTTTTTGTTCTACCTCTTGCATTTACATGATGACATTGCATTGGTTCCATGATATAACTGCTGGGCTCCAAGTTAATAAGATTTAAATTGCTATAGGTCGGGAGCATTACAAAACAACCTTTCAGTCATGTTTATTTGCTGCAAAAGTTACATTTTAAAACATTGCTGTATGAAAATTCTAAATTGCTGTCGGTGGGCCAATCCGCCCATGGCAATTTGCGTTTAATTGCCGTGGGAGACAGAGTTCGAGCCCTGTAACTGCCGGTTGTTAGAATTGTTTTCTGTTGGTCACAAAGGTAGTTAAGCTGATATAAGGTAGTTAAGCTGATATAAGGTAGTTAAGCTGATATAAGGTAGTTACGCTGATATATAAGGTAGTTAAGCTGATATAAGGTAGTTACGCTGATATATAAGGTAGTTAAGCTGATATTTAGTTTTGGAATTTTTGGACAGGATATTTTAAATTTTAAAGTGAAATGGTACAAAATTTAACTTGTTATGGGCATCAAAACGGAAGTAGTCAAGGCCAACTCAGTGTAATAATAACAATTGCATTGACTTACTTTGTTTATTATCTCAACATAAACACTGTCTTTAGTATGTGGAAATAAGGATATATATATATATATATGTATATACAGTCGAACCTCGTTAATCCGGATTCCGATTATCCGGAAACCCCACTTTCCGGACAGATGAGTGACAAAATCCCAAAGTTAGTCTTTATATGATGGCAAAGTATTTCGGTAACACTTTTGGTCATTACATCGGGAAGTCGACTATTGGCGACATTGTGAAAAATAAAGAAAAATGGTTAAACATTGCCGAAGATGAATCCGCACTGTCACGAGCCCGCCATGCCAGGAACCAGAAACTAGAAGAGGCAATGGACCTATGGCTGAGCGATATGTCTGGTAGAAATGCAGCAATCAACAATCAAATGTTGCTTGAGAAAGCAAAAGAACTAGGTGGGCGGTTGTCATGGTTCAAGTCCCGACACAACGTCACCAAACGTGTGTACGAGGGGGAAGCAGCAAGTCCCGACACAGCGTCACCAAACGTGTGTACGAGGGGGAAGCAGCAAGTGCCGACACAGCGTCACCAAACGTGTGTACGAGGGGGAAGCAGCAAGTCCCGACACAGCGTCACCAAAAGTGTGTGAGAGGGGGAAGCAGCAAGTGCCGACACAGCGTCACCAAACGTGTGTACGAGGGGGAAGCAGCAAGTGCCGACACAGCGTCACCAAACGTGTGTACGAGGGGGAAGCAGCAAGTCCCGACACAGCGTCACCAAACGTGTGTACGAGGGGGAAGCAGCAAGTGCCGACACAACGTCACCAAACGTGTGTACGAGGGGGAAGCAGCAAGTGCCGACACAACGTCACCAAACGTGTGTACGAGGGGGAAGCAGCAAGTGCCGACACAACGTCACCAAACGTGTGTACGAGGGGGAAGCAGCAAGTGCCGACACAACGTCACCAAACGTGTGTACGAGGGGGAAGCAGCAAGTGCCGACACAACGTCACCAAACGTGTGTACGAGGGGGAAGCAGCAAGTGCCGACACAACGTCACCAAACGTGTGTACGAGGGGGAAGCAGCAAGTGCCGACACAACGTCACCAAACGTGTGTACGAGGGGGAAGCAGCAAGTGCCGACACAACGTCACCAAACGTGTGTACGAGGGGGAAGCAGCAAGTGCCGACACAACGTCACCAAACGTGTGTACGAGGGGGAAGCAGCAAGTGCCGACACAACGTCACCAAACGTGTGTACGAGGGGGAAGCAGCAAGTGCCGACACAACGTCACCAAACGTGTGTACGAGGGGGAAGCAGCAAGTGCCGACACAACGTCACCAAACGTGTGTACGAGGGGGAAGCAGCAAGTGCCGACAACACTGCAGTAATTAGAGGCAGCGAAGAACTGAAGAAGGTGTTTAAGAACTACGAGTGGGAAGATATCTTCAATATGGATGAAACCAGACTGGTTTTTTAGCTGGGCCCAAATTACACCTTAGCATTAAAGCCAGTGAAAGGGTTAAACGGTCAAAGGAGAGAATAACAGTTGCATTGTGTGCAAATGCTACCGGGGAAATAAAAATTAAGCCATGATTCAGTAGTCCGGAAATTCGTTTATCCGGTCAATTTGTGGGAAAACAATTCTGTCCGGATTAACGAGATTCAACTGTGTGTATATATATATATGTATGTGTGTGTGTGTATGTGTATGTGTATGTATATATATGTATGTATGTATGTATGTATATATATATATATATGAATTACATTAAAAAAAATAATAATAATAAAACTACTACCAACAGTTCAGTTATTTAATAATGACATGTTTCGGCATATTGCCTTTTTCAAATTAACAATAAGATGACGTAACGTCATCCTGACGTCATTCTCATCATGACATTCTCATCATGACGTCATTGAGACAAACAGATTATTTGTTATTTTTTATACACTCATTTCCATTATTGTAATATTGTTTTATCAATTTGTACAGGATCTGCGTAGATACAACAGTAGTTTAAAAACAGCAGGTTAATGCATTGAAAAGTAGCCGTCAAAACAGACATTAGACCACTAACTGAACATATTGAAATTTTAAAGAACAATGTCACATTTTAAATAGAAAAAGGTAATAATAAGTGTATAAATGCATTTTATAGCAATTTTGTTAAATTACTATAAAGACAATATATATATATATATATATATATATATATATATATATATATATATATATATATATATATATACACACATATACACACACACATACATATAATGATATACAGTTGAACCTCGTTAATCCGGACAGAATTGTTTTCCCACAAATTGACCGGATAAACGAATTTCCGGACTACTGAATTATGGCTTAATTTTTATTTCCCCGGTAGCATTTGCATATATATATACATATATATATATATATATATATATATATATATATATATATATATATATATATATATATATATATATATTTTTATATATATATATATATTTTTTTTCTTTCTTTTATCTTTAGGTGTGTTTTTTCTGTTTTGTCTTGTTTAATTCTTTTCCACTGTAATGTCTGTATCACTTGATGTACCTGTCTTTAACTGCTGTCTACATTGTGCTTTCATTGAATGCAAGGAATGTGGGCTGGACGCGGGGGGGTCTGTTTTTTCAAGGAATGTTTTGTGCCTACAGTTATTACAACAGTTGGTCTGGAATATAGAAAACCTACTTTAGTCCAATGTCTGTTTTTACCAAATAACAGTATGCACTTTACTACAGACAGGACAGCACATTCCATGACCTATCATATACCAACTGTGGGCCACTGGTTGGGATGTTCTTACAGCTTGGTTTGCTGTAGCTACAGCGCTGTGATCTACACGAGAAACAATGCCGCACCGGCTCCACTAATAATATCGTGAAGCATAATGACATGTTGGTCCAAATGAGATGAGGCTATTTATCGAAGTCGGAAGTCATTAACGTTGCCTTGGATACATGGGAAATGTGAAGGAAAACATTTAGGGTACCAAAGCAAATGAGGGTATGCCATAGTCAATGGGGAGGGTCCAAGGTAGATAAGGATACAAAAAACCCATATATACACATAGTTTTCTGCTCAATCCATGCTTTTTAACAAAACAAACTAAAAACAGAAATAAACAAAATAAAGGAAGAAAGAAAAAAACAAAACAAAAACACCACCGCATCAATTAGGGGACTTTGGTCTGATCAGAGACTGATTATATATTTTGTTGTGCCTAATGGCTGAACTGTGTGTTTCTTTGATGGAGACAGGAGGCAGCAGACACCCAGTCCCGACAGTTCTGATAGACGTCCAACAGACAGCCACCATGTTTAAAATGTCTTCATTTGATCACACGTCAATAAGAGGATTTACTTCTAATCATCTTTCCTCAGTCTACAAGAATGCAACTAATTTTGTTTTCAGAGGGTCATTATTGTGGGGTTTTTTCTTAAATTACACAATTTAACCTTTTTAAAAAAAATTATTATGGCAGATGAGTGTTTTGTCTGTATGTAATACGGAGTTATTAAATAGTGTTTGCTGGTTGAACCGTGAAGACTAAAATAATGTCTCTTGATACTGTAAAAGAAAAAACAGATTTGTTCAGTTCTTGAAGGTGAAAAAAAGGATAAATCAATAATTCCTTTCTTGAAAGCTGATAGGTTATTAGCACTAAGTCTGAACAATTGATTCTCCCCATTGTTCACCAGCGTACCAGTGTCTGATCAATAATCCAACTTGTGTTTATGTGTTTCGCACATTTTCACACATTTACCAACATGAGAACAGCACATCAGGTCACTTTCACACATTTACCAACATGAGAACAGCACACCAGGTCACTCATCAGAGCTGATACGGGCAAACAATAAACAAGTCAACTCACTCACAAATATCGGTATAAACAGCAAATAGTTCATTTATAGATGCAGTATGAGCAACAATACTGTCAACTCATAGGCAGCAGTATAAATAATTTAGTCAAACCATAAGCATTTGTATAAACAAAAATGCAGTTAAATCATTGACATCAGTATATACAGTTGACATCAGTATATACAGTTGACATCAGTATATACAACTGACATCAGTATATACAATTGGCATCAGTATATACAATTGACATCAGTATATACAATTGACATCAGTATATACAGTTGACATCAGTATATACAGTTGACATCAGTATATACAATTGACATCAGTATATACAATTGGCATCAGTATATACAATTGACATCAGAATATACAATTGGCATCAGTATATACAATTGACATCAGTATATACAATTGGCATCAGTATATACAATTGACATCAGTATATACAATTGACATCAGTATATACAATTGACATCAGTACAAACAGTAGTCAAATGAAAAGCAGAGCTCAAACTGGAAAGATTTTTTTTTTTTAGTCTATTATATTAGCCACTGTAAAAAGAAAAAGAAAAAAAAAGAAGATCTACAAGTCATATGTAATTAGCCAATTGAAAATTAAAAAAAAAAAATTGCCAATTTAAACAATATTTTTGAAAGCCAACTACTAAATGATGTAACCACTTTGTATAAAAACGAGTAGTTTGCCAATTTAAACAATATTTTTGAAAGCCAACTACTAAATGATGTAACCACTTTGTATAAAAACGAGTAGTTTGCCAATTTAAACAATATTTTTGAAAGCCAACTACTAAATGATGTAACCACTTTGTATAAAAACGAGTAGTTTGCCAATTTAAACAATATTTTTGAAAGCCAACTACTAAATGATGTAACCACTTTGTATAAAAACGAGTAGTTTGCCAATTTAAACAATATTTTTGAAAGCCAACTACTAAATGATGTAACCACTTTGTATAAAAACGAGTAGTTTGCCAATTTAAACAATATTTTTGAAAGCCAACTACTAAATGATGTAACCACTTTGTATAAAAACGAGTAGTTTGCCAATTTAAACAATATTTTTGAAAGCCAACTACTAAATGATGTAACCACTTTGTATAAAAACGAGTAGTTTGCCAATTTAAACAATATTTTTGAAAGCCAACTACTAAATGATGTAACCACTTTGTATAAAAACGAGTAGTTTGCCAATTTAAACAATATTTTTGAAAGCCAACTACTAAATGATGTAACCACTTTGTATAAAAACGAGTAGTTTGCCAATTTAAACAATATTTTTGAAAGCCAACTACTAAATGATGTAACCACTTTGTATAAAAACGAGTAGTTTGCCAATTTAAACAATATTTTTGAAAGCCAACTACTAAATGATGTAACCACTTTGTATAAAAACGAGTAGTTTGCCAATTTAAACAATATTTTTGAAAGCCAACTACTAAATGATGTAACCACTTTGTATAAAAACGAGTAGTTTGCTCATTTGTTTATGGGCAGGGTGATACCTGCATAACCAGTGGTATAAATATACAGAACTTCACATAACCAGTGGTATAAATATACAGAACTTCACATAACCAGTGGTATAAATATACAGAACTTCACATACGTTGTTTTCACTTCCATTTATTACACAAGTTTATTTTGCACAAGAATATATACCATGTTCTTTCGCAAAATAAACGAGTGCAATAAATAGGAAATGAAAACAACGTATGTGAAGTTCTGTATTTATTACATACCTTCTTTTATGTTTTACAAAAACGTTTTTTAATTTTACTTCATAACAACACTTTGTTAAATCTATGATCAAAACTCCTTTCATGGATTTATTAACGTTAAGAACCATACTCTGCGGCAAACTTGTGTAATGTTTCAAATACGATGTGACATAATTTGTAAATCATATATGACGTCAGTAAATAAAAGACGCTAACTGCAGTAAAAAGAAACAGGGAATTCCCCATTTAAAAGTTCTGGACCCATATTCTTTTACACGTAAACGTAAATCTACGACTGAAGAGCTATTCACGAAACAACGAAAACGGAAGTTACGTGTAAAGTTGGACGTAAATATAAGAGTGCCTCCGGTTGCAACTAACGCTGCACGTAAGTTGTGTACATATAATAAATCAAGCACGATCGCCGTTATTTACTATTATTTACGGAAACTGGCAGCAATAACTGAAGCAATTTGCGATGGCGAACGCCCATGGATTGAACATACTTTTGTTGGTGACTGAACAGAAGTTTTTGACTCGGCCAATTTCTCCTGAGTTATCTTTTCCTTTTTAAGAAATGTCCTCAAGTTCGTACCAAAACTCGGATCCTCACCAATACCAAAATGCCATGGTTCACTGTTCGCGCTGTTATTGTCAGCAGACGACAAACAAAATTGTGTTTTGCGCATTTGTTATTTACCTGGTAGCCATTGTGTCATAGACGTAAATTTACACCTTTTTGTGAATATGGGTCCTGGTCCAGATCGCACATATGTGTGATACAAAATAAATTTATCACACGGTTTCAAAATGTCTTTATCACTATCATAAGATTGAATAGGTATGTAATAAACAGAGGTTATTACCAGAGTGGTTTTCGCTATCGTCAATATCATATATTAGGAATAAAAATTGTATGCGAGCCTCTGGCAAGCATAATACATTATTTTTATTTCTAATATATGATATTGACGATACCGAAATACACAAGGGTAATAATCTCTTTATCATATAAGCTCAAGCTTAATACAACATGTTTTTGTAAACTGTACACGCAACTTTAATTCCAGTCCGCCATTACTAGATATTCAAATGATGTAAGAATATGTGGCGCGGTGTATTTTTGAATGGAAATGACGTCAAACTCGAATGACGTCACTTTGGATGTCCTTACATCAAAATAAAGTTATGCCTAACATTTTTTGTTTTCTGAACGCTGGACAGCTTTCAGTGTCAAATTGCCATTGAAATGTTTTTATTTGATGACTATGAATGCATACGTCAATCATGAAGTGTCACCCAAGTACGTTTGCTTAAATGTCAATAAACCTAGTGCCGAGACCTCGACTAATTTACATCTAATTTGCAAAGTTATCAAATTCTTAAAGTATGTGATCTGAAAAATATCACATACTTTGATTGCATTGAAAATCATAGACATCAGTATAAACAGTAGTCAAAGCTTAGACATGAGTATGGACAACAATAGTCAAATCATAGACATCAATATAGACAGTAGTCAAAGCTTAGACATGAGTATGGACAACAATAGTCAAATCATAGACATCAATATAGACAGTAGTCAAAGCTTAGACATGAGTATAAACAGTAGTCAAATCGTAGACATCAATATAGACAGTAGTCAAAGCTTAGACATGAGTATAAACAATAGTCAAATCGTAGACATCAATATAGACAGTAGTCAAAGCTTAGACATGAGTATGGACAACAATAGTCAAATCATAGACATCAGTATAAACAGTAGTCAAAGCTTAGACATGAGTTTGGACAACAATAGTCAAATCGTAGACATCAATATAGACAGTAGTCAAAGCTTAGACATGAGTATGGACAACAATAGTCAAATCGTAGACATCAGTATAAACAGTAGTCAAAGCTTAGACATGAGTTTGGACAACAATAGTCAAATCGTAGACATCAATATAGACAGTAGTCAAAGCTTAGACATGAGTATGGACAACAATTGTCAAATCGTAGACATCAATATAGACAGTAGTCAAAGTTTAGACATGAGTATGGACAACAATAGTCAAATCGTAGACATCAATATAGACAGTAGTCAAAGCTTAGACATGAGTTTGGACAACAATAGTCAAATCGTAGACATCAATATAGACAGTAGTCAAAGCTTAGACATGAGTATGGACAACAATAGTCAAATCGTAGACATCAGTATAAACAGTAGTCAAAGCTTAGACATGAGTATGGACAATAGTCAAATCGTAGACATCAATATAGACAGTAGTCAAAGCTTAGACATGAGTATGGACAACAATAGTCAAATCATAGACATCAATATAGACAGTAGTCAAAGCTTAGACATGAGTATGGACAACAATAGTCAAATCATAGACATCAATATAGACAGTAGTCAAAGCTTAGACATGAGTATGGACAACAATAGTCAAATCGTAGACATCAATATAGACAGTAGTCAAAGCTTAGACATGAGTATGGACAACAATTGTCAAATCGTAGACATCAATATAGACAGTAGTCAAAGCTTAGACATGAGTATGGACAACAATTGTCAAATCGTAGACATCAATATAGACAGTAGTCAAAGCTTAGACATGAGTTTGGACAACAATAGTCAAATCGTAGACATCAATATAGACAGTAGTCAAAGCTTAGACATGAGTATGGACAACAATAGTCAAATCGTAGACATCAATATAGACAGTAGTCAAAGCTTAGACATGAGTATGGACAACAATAGTCAAATCGTAGACATCAATATAGACAGTAGTCAAAGCTTAGACATGAGTATGGACAATAGTCAAATCGTAGACATCAATATAGACAGTAGTCAAAGCTTAGACATGAGTATGGACAACAATAGTCAAATCATAGACATCAATATAGACAGTAGTCAAAGCTTAGACATGAGTTTGGACAACAATAGTCAAATCGTAGACATCAATATAGACAGTAGTCAAAGCTTAGACATGAGTTTGGACAACAATAGTCAAATCGTAGACATCAATATAGACAGTAGTCAAAGCTTAGACATCAGTAAAAACAAGTCTAACTATAAACAATAGCATAAATAAAAGGCAAATGGTAAAGATTTTTTTTTTTTAAATGCTCAAATCAGACATCAGTATAAACAAATCAAATAATATGCAATAGTATAAATTATAATAAACAAATCATAGACATCAGTACAAAAAACAACAGTCAAATCATAGGCATCTGTATAACCAACAAACCTCACACAGAAGGCTTCAGTCAAATATACAACAGTCAAATATACAACAGTCAAGTCATAGACCCTTTATCTCAGGTGGTCTAGTGTAGCTTCAGTCAAATATACAACAGTCAAGTCATAGACCCTTTATCTCAGGTGGTCTAGTGTAACTTCAGTCAAATATACAACAGTAAAGTCATAGACCCTTTATCTCAGGTGGTCTAGTGTAGCTTCAGTCAAATATACAACAGTCAAGTCATAGACCCTTTATCTCAGGTGGTCTAGTGTAGCTTCAGTCAAATATACAACAGTAAAGTCATAGACCCTTTATCTCAGGTGGTCTAGTGTAACTTCAGTCAAATATACAACAGTCAAGTCATAGACCCTTTATCTCAGGTGGTCTAGTGTAGCTTCAGTCAAATATACAACAGTCAAGTCATAGACCCTTTATCTCAGGTGGTCTAGTGTAGCTTCAGTCAAATATACAACAGTCAAATATACAACAGTCAAATATACAACAGTCAAGTCATAGACCCTTTATCTCAGGTGGTCTAGTGTAGCTTCAGTCAAATATACAACAGTCAAATATACAACAGTCAAGTCATAGACCCTTTATCTCAGGTGGTCTAGTGTAGCAAAAACTTACCTATATCAACCTTTTCTCCTGGTTGACCTAACAACACAAATTGACCTGTCAGCCTTCCCCCCACTTGACCTAACATAACAGAAATTAACCTATGTCAACCTTTTTTTATCTAATATAACCAAAACAGACCTATGTCAACCTTTTCTCCCAGTTGACCTAACAGCAAATTGATCTATGTCAACTTTTTTCAGACTTGACCTGACCTGACCTAACATAACACAAATTGACATGTGTCAACCTTTTCTCCCACTTGATCTAACATAAGACAAACTGACCTATGTTAAGCTTTCCTCCCACTCGATCTAACATAAAACAAATTTACCTATGTCAATCTTTTCTCCCACTTGATCTAACATAAGACAAATTGACCTATGTCATCCTTTTCTCCCACTTGATCTAACATAACACAAATTGACCTATGTTAAGCTTTCCTCCCACTCGATCTAACATAAGACAAATTTACCTATGTCAATCTTTTCTCCCACTTGATCTAACATAAGACAAATTGACCTATGTCATTCTTTTCTCCCACTTGATCTAACATAAGACAAATTGACCTATGTCAACCTTCTCTCCCTCTTGATCTAACATAACACAAATTGACCTATGTTAAGCTTTCCTCCCACTCGATCTAACATAAGACAAATTGACCTATGTCATCCTTTTCTCCCACTTGATCTAACATAAGACAAATTGACCTATGTCATCCTTTTCTCCCACTTGATCTAACATAACACATATTGACCTATGTTAAGCTTTTCTCCCACTTGATCTAACATAAGACAAATTGACCTATGTTAAGCTTTTCTCCCACTTGATCTAACATAAGACAAATTGACCTATGTCAATCTTTTCTCCCACTTGATCTAACATAAGACAAATTGACCTATGTCAGTCTTTTCTCCCACTTGATCTAACATAAGACAAATTGACCTATGTCATCCTTTTCTCCCACTTGATCTAACATAACACAAATTGACCTACGTTAAGCTTTTCTCCTACTTGATCTAACATAAGACAAATTGACCTATGTCAACCTTCTCTCCCACTTGATCTAACATAACATAAATTGACCTATGTTAAGCTTTTCTCCCACTCGATCTAACATTAGATAAATTGACCTATGATAAGTTTTTTCTCACTTGATCAAACATAACACAAATTGACCTACTAGGGTATGTTACGGTTTTCTCTCAATCAATCTAACATGTTGACCTATGTTAAGAGATGTTGACCTATGTTAAGCTTTTCTCCCACATTAAGAGATTGACCTGTGTTTGGTATCTGTGTCTGGAGGCTGTTTTATAGTTCTCCGATGATTCCGAAATCATCTCTGATGTTGTACAAATATTGATCTACGTTAACCAGCCACCTGTTTTGATTTCATCTCAGATTTCTCTCAAATGATTGAAATTAGCCTATACTGACAATAAGAGTTCAAATCTGCACAGGCTGTCACTTCTTGTAGACAGACCCCTGTGTTTAGAGAGCGCAGGCTGTCACCTCTTGTAGACAGACCCCTGTGTTCAGAGAGCGCAGGCTGTCACCTCTTGTAGACAGACCCCTGTGTTTAGAGAGCGCAGGCTGTCACCTCTTGTAGGCAGACCCCTGTGTTTAGAGAGCGCAGGCTGTCACCTCTTGTAGGCAGACCCCTGTGTTTAGAGAGTACCTTTTATTTTTAAAAGTCATCTAGAGGGTGTATACTACCAAGTCAAATTCCATAGACGACAATAGTAACATATGTGGCTAAAACTCCTACCTGCAACGTATCAACCGACATAAACGCCACGGATATAAATACTACCACCCCTTACACTTAAAGTGAATCAGAAAAAAATGGGGGTCAAGCTGCTCGTTTCTGAGATAACGGGTAGCGTCTATGACTACCATAGTTTCGCACAAAATTCGAGTACTTTTTTTTACAGGTACCCCATACATGTTTCAAGCACAAGGCTACTTGACACATTGGTACTAGATGAAATAAAATTGCACATTTTTTTTACCCAGATGAAATTATTATTTTTTACAGCCAACACACTCACATTTATAACCAATCACAGGACTTGTGGTGTTCACTTCTCTATCAAAAGTTGGGTGCACCTCGAACTTTGACCCAGCCGGAAGTTATTTGGTTTAGTACTACCTAGACTGACCTGTATTAAAGTCACCTGTCTTGAGAGGTCACTTTTTTATACTCATAAATCACCTAGGATGTAGAAAATGACCTATACTATACAGTCACTTTTCTTAAGGGCACATTTGTATTCTCATAATAAAGAGGATTTGTGCTAATAAATAATTACTTTAGGCAAGCCCAATGGTCAGTGTAAACACCAAAATATATCTACAAGTTACTTGTTTAGATTTTTTCACATGCTGTATTTCACCAGTAATTTGACTCCTTAATCCAGTACATTAATATACCTATTGTTATGTTTTCTAAAATAGGTTTTCTTTACACTGGCACCCAAAAAGTTGTTACTCTAATATAGTGTAAGTGTAAACAGTGACCAATCTTTTACATCAAAACTTTAAAGGTGTAACTTATTTATTTTATTTTCTTAACTACTACTGTATACATTGTATATCGCTGTGTATTACCTAGTCAACTCTGTGGATAGGCTAAGATCGATCCCGTTGATGGACCCATTGGGCTATTTCTCATTCCAGCCAGTGCTCCACAACTGGTGTAACAAAGGCCATGGTATGTACTATCCTGTCTGTGGGATGGTGCATATAGAAGATGCCTTGCTGCTAATCAAAAAGAGTAGCCCATGAAGTGGCGACAACAGGTTTCCTCTCTCAATAACTGTGTGGTCCTTAACCATATGTCCAATGCCATATAACCAAAAATAAAATGTGTTGAGTGCATCGTTAAGTAAAACATTTCCTTCCTATGGCTAGGCTGACCCTTTACTTTGCCCCTTAGTATCTGGTACAAATTTCAGACTTTGTTTCAATGACTTCTTTTTATTTTTGAAGTATCAGCCTTGAGCATGGACTATTGTGCTATACTGCAAGTCCTACCCATACACCCAGTCCACGTGGTCAGTCACTTCTTGGACCACGTTGTGTTCAGCAGCTATTGTTTCACAGACACCAGTTGTTAAATATCCCTCTGGAATATCATCTCCACCCATCACAGGAACCTACATGGAGATAGTTGATCTTCTGTTGTTAAATCTCACTGTGGAATATCATCTCCACCCATCACAGGAAACTACATGGAAATAGTTGATCTTCTGGGTTTTCACCACCGTTAGAAAAACACAGTCACTGCTTCCATTAATAGCCTGTCCTTGCTCTGGGTCTTGTGTTCCCAGTGAAGCAGCAACAATTATTGATTTCTCTGTGTGTGTGCTAATTATTTTTCTTGTCTCTGCTAATTAGCGGAAGAAAGCTGCAGGAGTATTTTTATGTTTCTCTTGCTCTCATGTGCATTTCCTGACAGGGCTTTGTTTCAGCCTTCAGTAAATGTAAATGAGTGAACATGATTGTCTTCTGTGTGTGTTGATTCCATCACTGAAAATGTTGCCTTGTAGCTATTCGTGAATTGTCTTCTGAAAATGTGAATAAATTGTGTTACTTGACTTTGTTATTATTGAAGATATTTATGGAAATAATTATTCTATCATCAGTTTGACCAATGTTCTGGATTGTAGCATTGTTGTTAAAGGAATGCTTAAGCAAGGCTTTTGGACTGTTATGCATATTCAACGATATATAATGCACATTATTGCTTAATATCAACAAGTATATAATTATATTTAATTAATAAAATAGTTAAATGTGACGGCTATTAGATATAACGGGCGCAGCCATTTTATTCCATTCCAGTGAATATGCCCTCTGACATGCACTGTTACAATACAGTGGCGTTGCATCTGAACGCTTCATCTGATCAAAATGAAATTTCACATCATGCATGAACAGCATGTGATGCACGTGCACACAGAAGATCACGTGTATGTGCTTATCGTGGAACTCACAATCACCGATGCAATGAGGTAATCACATGCGTGAAAATGGTCCCAAGACAATACCTTAATGAAGAGACGAAATGGCGAATTGTCAGTACGATAGAGGGAGGTACGTCAATATGCTAAGTTGCCCGAATGTTTGGTAAATCAAATAGTGTAATTTCTAGATTGTGGGATAAGTACCGTCAAACTGGCGGGGTTGCAATGAGACCTGGGCGTGGCAGGCCTAAAAAGACGACACCTCGACAAAATCGTACCATAACATTAATTGCTCTATGCAATAGATTCAAATCAGCTGCTGCTTTCAACAGTGAATTCCGTACAATAACAGGAAGGCGAATTTCAACATCGACCGTCAAGAACAGACTCTACAAAGCCCGCCTGAAAGCGAGGCGTCCTCTGAAGGGTGTGACCTTAACAGCTCACCATAGGCGGCAACGATTACAGTGGGCTAGGCAACACCAGGGACGGACTGTGCGACAATGGCGTTACACCATGTTTACAGACGAATCGAGGTTCTGCCTCAGATTCACAGATGGCAGAAAATGTTGGCGATGTAGTGGCGAGAGATATGCCTGGGCTACAATTCTAGACCATGATCAGTATGGGGGTGGTAGTGTCATGGTGTGGCGAGGGATCACACATGACAGGTGAACAGATTTGATTATTGTTAATGGAAATTTGACTGGCCAGAGATGTCTGGACCAAATTTTGCGTCCTGTCGTTGTTCCAGTGGCGAGAAATATTGACTGAAATTTTGAATTTCAAGACGACAATGCCAGACCACATCGCACTCGGATAATCACCGATTACCTACGACAACAAGGCATACCGACAATCGACTGACCCGCTAAGTCCCCCGATATGTCCCCTATAGAGCACCTGTGGGACGTTCTCGGGCGGAGAGTGTACGCCAGGGACCCAGCACCCGCCAACATGGCCCAGCTTGTGGTAGCCCTTCAGAATGAATGGCGGGCAATACTCAGGGCAACCATACGTACATTAATCAACAGTATGCCATCAAGGTGTCGAGCATGCATCGCCCAAAATGGTGGACACACCAGATATTGATATACACGCCCCAAATTGGTTTTCCAGACATTAATCGAAATAAAACATTCACAATCATTTCACCTGTTCCCTTATTTTTTGTCGGTAGTATACATCCCAGTAAGCCAGTAATAAGTATATATTATGTTTCAATACAAAATAAACCACTATTGTCAAAGTGGCTACACAACAAGTCGAAATAAATACATCATGTTTTGTCCATGCATTAACCTACACACTGAAATGATACACGGAGTGTTTTCTTAGTTAATTAATCTATGCTGTTAGTTGCTTCTACCTGTGATTCCTGATTGGCAGGTGTGTATTTGAGTGGTAACCAGATGAGCCAATTAATTGACGCTGTCTAGACACGAAAATAAATACCGGTATTGTGGAATATTACCTGTCGCCCCTAAAACAGAAATGGACATGGTATATTACTGTAAACAGTTCTGTAAACTATTGATTAAGTAGACTAAAACCACAGAACTGACCAATTACGTAGTCCCAAAGAAAAGAACATTATCACTTGTGTATTGTGGGTTGTCGGTTTTGCTCCAACGTAGCATACCAATAGGTCTAATAGTTTGGATTATTTAACAGAGAAAAATACTATAACCCCATTTCGTTCCGTCAGTGCAACTTGAAATATATTTAGTTAAATAGTTTATTATATTATCACGTCATTTATGTTGTTTTACAAGTCAGGTTGACCAAAGAGAAAGCCTTGTCGAAAATTACTGCTTTTGTTTACACTGTGCATACAGGATTTGGTCAGTCCTGAGCTGACGTCACTTCGCCCCAAGCTAGCTGTACCGGACGCCTTGAAAAGAAAAGAAAATGGCTGCCCCCAGTTAGCAGGAATAATAACGTGTTTTTATTAACACTAAAATTACGCGTTTTTCATTTGTTAAAGTGTCAGTATGTGTTGGTGGTCCGGGTATGCATCTTTCCAACACATAAAGCTCATGTTTTAGTTTACTCTCCCTTTAAGGATATTTAGGTCCCACTATAGTTGTTACTTTAAACAAGCAAATCTTAGTTCAATCGGTGCACAATGTATATGTCAGTAGAGTGCTAGTCTGGTGTATTTGGGTCATAGGATCAAAAGCCCTTGGCTGACCCATTTCTGGTCCTACCTGAGAACATGCATATCAAAGATCTCTTGTTGCTAATGGGAAAATCTAACAGGACTCAGAATTACCTCATTTGTTTACATTCAATTGTCAATGATTAATCAGTGTGCTCTAGTGATATCAATAAACAAAACACATTTTAACTGACTGTAATACAACAACAGAGGCTTTTTGGTTTTTGTTGGGGTGTAATGTTAAACATCCAATCAGTCACTTCTTATTTATTGTTGGTTGTTTCAATTACAATTACTCGATATCATTAAGCGAATACAGTTTCATTTTATTTTCTTATTTACTAAAAGTTCACTTATCAATTATCTGGTCTTTTATATGTACAGTGAGGAGGCCTTCAGTACATTTACAACTTAGTAATTTATATATCAGTGTATGTACAGTGAGGAGGCCTTCAGTACATTTACAGCTTAGTAATTTATATATATATCAGTGTATGTACAGTGAGGCCTTATAGTCAGTTAGCTTGGCACTAAGGTCCGATTGTATCTAAGAATAAGAGACCAGTCAGGGGCCCCTCAGTAGACCAGTCAGGGGCCCCTCAGTAGACCAGTCAGGGGCCCCTCAGTAGACCAGTCAGGGGCCCCTCAGTAGACCAGTCAGGAGGTCCTCAGTAGACCAGTCAGGAGGCCCTCAGTAGACCAGTCAGGGGCCCCTCAGTAGACCAGTCAGGAGGTCCTCAGTAGACCAGTCAGGAGGCCCTCAGTAGACCAGTCAGGGGCCCCTCGGTAGACCAGTCAGGGGCCCCTCGGTAGACCAGTCAGGGGCCCCTCGGTAGACCAGTCAGGAGGTCCTCAGTAGACCAGTCAGGAGGTCCCCAGTAGACCCTCAGTAGACCAGTCAGGAGGCCCCCAGTAGACCAGTCAGGAAGCCCTCAGTAGATCAGTCAGGAAGTCCCTAGTAGACCAGTCAGGAAGTCCCCAGTAGACCAGTCAGGAGGCCCCAGTAGACCAGTCAGGAGGCCCTCAGTAGACCAGTCAGGAGGCCCTCAGTAGACCAGTCAGGAGGCCCCCAGTAGACCAGTCAGGAGGTCCTCAGTAGACCAGTCAGGAGGTCCTCAGTAGACCAGTCAGGAAGCCCTCAGTAGATCAGTCAGGAAGTCCCTAGTAGACCAGCCAGGAAGCCCTCAGTAGACCAGTCAGGACGTCCTCAGTAGACCAGTCAGGAGGCCCTCAGTAGACCAGCCAGGAGGTCCTCAGTAGACCAGCCAGGAGGCCCCCAGTAGACCAGTCAGGAAGTCCCCAGTAGACCAGTCAGGAGGCCCTCAGTAGACCAGTCAGGAGGCCCTCAGTAGACCAGTCAGGAGGCCCCCAGTAGACCAGTCAGGAGGTCCCCAGTAGACCAGTCAGGAAGTCATCAGTAGACCAGTCAGGAAGTCCTCAGTAGACCAGTCAGGAAGTCCTCAGGAGACCCTCAGTAGACCAGTCAGGAAGTCCTCAGGAGACCCTCAGTAGACCAGTCATCAGCTCAGTCAGGAGGGCTTCAGTAGAATTAGTTAAACATTATTTTCTTTCTGAATTTCAGAATTATTCGGTTAAATGCAGTTTTTAATTCACAGTATTATTTTGAATATATTATTAAATGCATTTTTTTCCTGTTTGTCCAGCAACTGAACCGGATTAACAAAGCTCGTAAGAAAGCAGAATCAGTGACCGATGCTGTGGACGTCTCTGAGAAAGAGAAATGGCAGCAGATCAAGCAGTAAGTACTGAAAGAGAAATGGTCACAGATCAAGCAGTAAGTACTGAAAGTGAAATGGCCACAGATCAAGCAGTAAGTACTGAAAGTGAAATGGCCACAGATCAAGCAGTAAGTACTGAAAGAGAAATGGCCACAGATCAAGCAGTAAGTACTGAAAGTGAAATGGTCTCAGATCAAGCAGTAAGTACTGAAAGAGAAATGGCCACAGATCAAGCAGTAAGTACTGAAAGTGAAATGGTCTCAGATCAAGCAGTAAGTATTCAAAGAGAAATGGCCACAGATCGAGCAGTAAGTATTGTGACTGGGCTGATTATCTGGTCAAACAGATTCCATTGGACATAAGGCTGGTAGGTACAGGGTTTGCTGCCTGGTACCGGCCTTGGTGGTGTCGTGGTTAAGCTAACGAATCCGTTATAATTAAGAATGTTAAAGATGGCTCCAGTACGAATCCAGGCAGATAGTTATAATTAAGAAAGTTAAAGATGGCTCCAGTACAAATCCGTTATAATTAAGAATGTTAAAGGTGGCTCCAGTACGAATTCGTTATAATTAAGAAAGTTGAAGATGGCTCCAGTACGAATCCGTTATAATTAAGAATGTTAAAGATGGCTCCAGTACGAATCAGTTATAATTAAGAATGTTAAAGATGGCTCCAGTACGAATCCGTTATAATTAAGAATGTTAAAGGTGGCTCCAGTACAAATTCGTTATAATTAAGAGTGTTAAAAATGGCTCCAGTACGAATTCGTTATAATTAAGAATGTTAAAGGTGGCTCCAGTACGAATCCGTTATAATTAAGAAAGTTAAAGATGGCTCCAGTATGACTCCGTTATAATTAAGAATGTTAAAGATGGCTCCAGTACGAATCCAGGCAGGTTTGTTATAATTAGTAATGTTAAAGGTGGCTCCAGTACGAATCAGTTATAATTAAGAATGTTAAAGATGGCTCCAGTACGAATCTGTTATAATTAAGAATGTTAAAGGTGGCCCAGTACAAATCCGTTATAATTAAGAAAGTTAAAGGCGGCTCCAGTACGAATCCGTTATAATTAAGAATGTTAAAGATGGCTCCAGTACGAATCCGTTATAATTAAGAATGTTAAAGGTGGCTCCAGTACGAATCCAGGCAGATAGTTATAATTAAGAAAGTTAAAGATGGCTCCAGTACAAATCCGTTATAATTAAGAATGTTAAAGATGGCTCCAGTACGAATCCGTTATAATTAAGAAAGTTAAAGGTGGCTCCAGTACGAATTCGTTATAATTAAGAGTGTTAAAAATGGCTCCAGTACGAATCCATTATAATTAAGAAAGTTAAAGATGGCTCCAGTACGAATCCGTTATAATTAAGAATGTTAAAGATGGCTCCAGTACGAATCAGTTATAATTAAGAATGTTAAAGATGGCTCCAGTACGAATCCGTTATAATTAAGAATGTTAAAGGTGGCTCCAGTACAAATTTGTTATAATTAAGAGTGTTAAAAATGGCTCCAGTACGCATTCGTTATAATTAAGAATGTTAAAGGTGGCTCCAGTACGAATCCGTTATAATTAAGAAAGTTAAAGATGGCTCCAGTACGACTCCGTTATAATTAAGAATGTTAAAGATGGCTCCAGTACTAATCAGTTATAATTAAGAATGTTAAAGGTGGCTCCAGTACGAATCCAGGCAGATGGTTATAATTAGGAATGTTAAAGGTGGCTCCGGTACGAATCCGTTATAATTAAGAATGTTAAAGATGGCTCCAGTACGAATCCGTTATAATTAAGAATGTTAAAGGTGGCTCCAGTACGAATCCGTTATAATTAAGAATGTTAAAGGTGGCTCCAGTACGAATCCGTTATAATTAAGAAAGTTAAAGGTGGCTCCAGTACGAATCCGTTATAATTAAGAAAGTTAAAGGTGGCTCCAGTACGAATCCGTTATAATTAAGAATGTTAAAGATGGCTCCAGTACGAATCCGTTATAATTAAGAATGTTAAAGGTGGCTCCAGTACGAATCCGTTATAATTAAGAATGTTAAAGGTGGCTCCAGTACGAATCCGTTATAATTAAGAAAGTTAAAGGTGGCTCCAGTACGAATCCGTTATAATTAAGAAAGTTAAAGGTGGCTCCAGTACGAATCCGTTATAATTAAGAAAGTTAAAGGTGGCTCCAGTACGAATCCGTTATAATTAAGAATGTTAAAGGTGGCTCCAGTACGAATCCAGGCATGCCTTTACAAGTTTGACAGTTACCATTAAAGATGATGTTACTGGGTACTGAAGAATTCATCTGAACCATTCTATGATCATGTGTCTGGTGTATACTAAATGGACGTCTCCAAAATGAACATTTCTTTACATACATTTTAGTTACATTGCTGGTTAAGAAGCTGAACCGTTTCCAACCTTCATTCACCATCACCACTGCTTTACCAGTGATGTTGCCCTGCAGATGTTATTTTTGGGAGGTTTTTCTAAAGCAGATTTTAAAGGCACCAACAGTAAAATAATACCTGTGGAAATGTCTGTTTTCCAAAGTTATTTTGATTGCAAGGTTATCACTTTGTATAATTGCAAGGTTATCACTTTGTATAATTTTCTCAAGTTGTTTTCATTGCAAGGTTATCACTTTGTAACTTTTCTCAAGTTGTTTTCATTGCAATGTTATCACTTTGTATACTTTTCTCAAGTTGTTTTCATTGCAAGGTTATCACTTTGTATAATTTGTGGTTATCGGATAAACACAATGAAAGGTACAGACCCTATGTTCAGCCCGTAAAACTGGATACTAAGGTTAGTTAATTTACAAACATTTACCACACATTTGGATACGGTTATAACAATGAGAAGCTGAAGTGTGTGATGTTTAAAACTGGATACTAAGGTTAGTTAATTTACAAACATTTACCACACATTTGGATACGGTTATAACAATGAGAAGCTGAAGTGTGTGATGTTTAAAACTGGATACTAAGGTTAGTTAATTTACAAACATTTACCACACATTTGGATACGGTTATAACAATGAGAAGCTGAAGTGTGTGATGTTTAAAACTGGATACTAAGGTTAGTTAATTTACAAACATTTACCACACATTTGGATACGGTTATAACAATGAGAAGCTGAAGTGTGTGATGTTTAAAACTGGATACTAAGGTTAGTTAATTTACAAACATTTACCACACATTTGGATACGGTTATAACAATGAGAAGCTGAAGTGTGTGATGTTTAAAACTGGATACTAAGGTTAGTTAATTTACAAACATTTACCACACATTTGGATACGGTTATAACAATGAGAAGCTGAAGTGTGTGATGTTTAAAACTGGATACTAAGGTTAGTTAATTTACAAACATTTACCACACATTTGGATACGGTTATAACAATGAGAAGCTGAAGTGTGTGATGTTTAAAACTGGATACTAAGGTTAGTTAATTTACAAACATTTACCACACATTTGGATACGGTTATAACAATGAGAAGCTGAAGTGTGTGATGTTTAAAACTGGATACTAAGGTTAGTTAATTTACAAACATTTACCACACATTTGGATACGGTTATAACAAAGAGAAGCTGAAGTGTGTGATGTTTAAAAAGGGATACTAAGGTTAGTTAATTTACAAACATTTACCACACATTTGGATACGGTTATAACAATGAGAAGCTGAAGTGTGTGATGTTTAAAACTGGATACTAAGGTTAGTTAATTTACAAACATTTACCACACATTTGGATACGGTTATAACAAAGAGAAGCTGAAGTGTGTGATGTTTAAAAAGGGAAATACTGTCCCAAAATGACTAGAGCTTGTCTCGATAACCATTACTTCTCAGACATATGCGGTTTTAGAATTACAAAAACCTGGATGACCAGAACCACCTCAGGTGAATGAAAATAAATATTCTGAATAACAAAATGTCAGTACTTCTAATTTAAATAATCAAAAATGGCTTTAATAGTGAAAAATATGTCGTGTTTAAAAACTAGGGTCTGTCCCTTTAAGTCAACACACCACCATTTGTCATGCCAGTTTAGGAAATAGTTCCTTATAAAAAAAATACTACAAAATTCTGATATACTTTTTGAAATCTTTCTTTGATGATTACATGTAGGTTGACCTCCGTAGTATTTAAATAACCCATTGGTTTGAAGTAACTTGTTATATGTAGTACTAACTGACAACAATTATGCAAGTGGTATGGTGACACTTGTATAACAGCAACACGAGGCGGTGGTCAGACATAGGGTCTAAAGTAACTTGTTATGTGTAGTACTAACTGATAACAACTGTGCAAGTTGTATGGTGCTACTTGTATATCAGCAACACAAGGCGGTGGTCAGGCATAGGGTCTAAAGTAACTTGTTATATGTAGTACTAACTGATAACAACTGTGCAAGTTGTATGGTGCTACTTGTATATCAGCAACACAAGGCGGTGGTCAGGCATAGGGGCCATTAATTGAAAGTTTTTGTGGTGGACCTATGTTGATTTTTTACACTGTACATGTTAGTTGAGAGCACTTCCTAAAATTAGTAGTCACATGACCCTTTGTTGTATTTTTCACAGAATATATTCTGAGATAGAAATTGTATGGAACTGTATAGAGTAATTAATGGTGGTATGTAACCTTAACAGAAATGTCCTATATGATGAAGGCTCAGTTTCTAATGATGTTCCTTGTTTCACACCAGGATTTATAAGAAGGCTGGTCTGCTGAAGGAGAAAAAGAAAGAAGTGACCTACGTAGTGGCCAAGCGAGGCATTGGCAGAAGGGTCCACCGCCCGGCAGGGGTGTCAGGACAGTTCAAGGTGGTTGACGGGCGAATGAAGAAAGACACGCGTGCTAAAATGAGGAAGGTGGACAAGCAGAAAGGAAACAAAGGGAAAAAGAAGGGACCAAAAATTAGTAAAGGCAAAAAGAAACGGTGACCTAGTAAATGGAAGCCCGCCAAACAAGAGATGTAGGCCAAGGTGTTCTTGAAAACAACAAGTCATCGGGGATCCCAATCCTGGAATGTACATTGTACTCCACTGTTAATCTCAATGTGAAAGTTGTGTCACTTTGTGAATGTTGGCTCAATTACTTTCTTAACTTATACCACTTTGTTTCAAAGTTAACTCAGATTAATTAGCACATACTGCTGGAAGTATGAAAACACCTTTACCCCGAAACAGGAATGACCCTATAACAAAGTTGTTCCACATAAAGTGCAGAATTGCGAACAGTTCAAATGATGGAAGTTGTAAATGTATTTCAGATTGAACTGGAAAATGTACAATAAATTTATAAAAATGTTTATTCATTTAATTGTTCCTTGAAACCATTAATTCAGTCTCCAGAGTGCTCAAGTAGCAGGGTAAATTTGGTCATTTTCACCCACCCAAAAGGGAAACATTTTGCCATTTTAGACATACAGTAATCTTTTCTGCTTCCAGAAAGGCTATAAAGCGGCATTCTCATTATGTGATTAGTTGTACGGATTAGAACGTCCTATTTCTTACAACAAATCGTAAGCTCTCGACCAATCAAATCACATGAAGTTCAACCGTTCAGTTGTCACGTTGTGAGTTTTGGGGGTGTTTGTTTATAAACATGTCAAAATGTCTGGATTTCATGGGCCTATAAAATCTAGTATTGTTTAGACGTGGTCAGCAATTGTTTTGTTTACATAAATACATTCATGATTTTGGGGGGGTTTTCAGTGGAAATTTGTATGCACTTGTTTGACATCATGGAATCTCATGACACAACGTCTTCCCACATATAATTAGCTATGATAAATTGCATTCAACAAGTTGCATGCACAATGAGAATGTCTCTTAAATGAATAGTCTTCATATATATGTAAAGGTCAACAGATTGTTCATCAAATTTGTTCAGTCATTAATGTTGGGTCCCCATGGTAGGGCGACGTTTACTATAGCTGTATGGAGAAATGCATTAAAACGGTCTTCAACTTCTTTTCCAAAACTGCTCGTCTTATTCCAAGCAAATTTTTGAATTCTGGAAATGCTTTAACCAAATAGTGTTCATAAGGTCTATAGAGTGTTTATCTAATTTGTTCAGCCATTAATGTTGGGTCCCCTGTTTGTCCAAGGGGAGGGGTTAACGTTTTCCTGTAGTTATATTGAGAAATGTATTAACCAAATAGTGTTCATACGGTCTATAGATGGTTTATCTAATTTGTTCAGCCATTAATGTTGGGTCCCCTGTTTGTCCAAGGGGAGGAGTTGACGTTTTCCTGTAGTTATATTGAGAAATGCTTTAACCAAATAGTGTTCATAAGGTCTATAGATGGTTTATCTAATTTGTTCAGCCATTAATGTTCGGTCCCCTGTTTGTCCAAGGGGAGGGGTTGACGTTTTCCTGTAGTTATATTGAGAAATGTTTTAACCAAATAGTGTTCATAAGGTCTATAGATGGTTTATCTAATTTGTTCAGCCATTAATGTTGGGTCCCCTGTTTGTCCAAGGGGAGGGGTTGACGTTTTCCTGTAGTTATATTGAGAAATGTTTTAACCAAATAGTGTTCATACGGTCTATAGATGGTTTATCTAATTTGTTCAGCCATTAATGTTGGGTCCCCTGTTTGTCCAAGGGGAGGGGTTGACGTTTTCCTGTAGTTATATTGAGAAATGCTTTAACCAAATAGTGTTCATAAGGTCTATAGATGGTTTATCTAATTTGTGAATGCCATTAATGTTGGGTCCCCTGTTTGTCCAAGGGGAGGGGTTAACGTTTTCCTGTAGTTATATTGAGAAATGTTTTAACCAAATAGTGTTCATAAGGTCTATAGATGGTTTATCTAATTTGTGAATGCCATTAATG
This sequence comes from Gigantopelta aegis, assembly GCF_016097555.1. Lineage (NCBI taxonomy): Eukaryota > Metazoa > Mollusca > Gastropoda > Neomphalida > Peltospiridae > Gigantopelta > Gigantopelta aegis. The sequence continues at coordinate 1,905,385 of NC_054701.1, forward strand.
TTGGGTCCCCTGTTTGTCCAAGGGGAGGGGTTGACGTTTTCCTGTAGTTATATTGAGAAATGCTTTAACCAAATAGTGTTCATAAGGTCTATAGATGGTTTATCTAATTTGTGAATGCCATTAATGTTGGGTCCCCTGTTTGTCCAAGGGGAGGGGTTGACGTTTTCCTGTAGTTATATTGAGAAATGCTTTAACCAAATAGTGTTCATAAGGTCTATAGATGGTTTATCTAATTTCCGAATGCCATTAATGTTGGGTCCCCTGTTTGTCCAAGGGGAGGGGTTGACGTTTTCCTGTAGTTATATTGAGAAATGTTTTAACCAAATAGTGAAATAGTGTTCATAAGGTCTATAGATGGTTTATCTAATTTGTGAATGCCATTAATGTTGGGTCCCCTGTTTGTCCAAAGGGAGGGGTTGACGTTTTCCTGTAGTTATATTGAGAAATGTTTTAACCAAATAGTGTTCATAAGGTCTATAGATGGTTTATCTAATTTGTTCAGCCATTAATGTTGGGTCCCCTGTTTGTCCAAGGGGAGGGGTTGACGTTTTCCTGTAGTTATATTGAGAAATGTTTTAACCAAAGTGTTCATAAGGTCTATAGATGGTTTATCTAATTTGTTCAGCCATTAATGTTGGGTCCCCTGTTTATCCAAGGGGAGGGGTTGACGTTTCCCTGTAGTTATATTGAGAAATGTTTTAACCAAATAGTGTTCATAAGGTCTATAGATGGTTTATCTAATTTGTTCAGCCATTAATGTTGGGTCCCCTGTTTGTCCAAGGGGAGGGGTTGACGTTTTCCTGTAGTTATATTGAGAAATGTTTTAACCAAATAGTGTTCATAAGGTCTATAGATGGTTTATCTAATTTGTGAATGCCATTAATGTTGGGTCCCCTGTTTGTCCAAGGGGAGGGGTTGACGTTTTCCTGTAGTTATATTGAGAAATGCTTTAACCAAATAGTGTTCATAAGGTCTATAGATGGTTTATCTAATTTGTGAATGCCATTAATGTTGGGTCCCCTGTTTGTCCAAGGGGAGGGGTTGACGTTTTCCTGTAGTTATATTGAGAAATGTTTTAACCAAATAGTGTTCATAAGGTCTATAGATGGTTTATCTAATTTGTGAAGCCATTAATGTTGGGTCCCCTGTTTGTCCAAGTGGAGGGGTTGACGTTTTCCTGTAGTTATATTGAGAAATGTTTTAACCAAAGTGTTCATAAGGTCTATAGATGGTTTATCTAATTTGTTCAGCCATTAATGTTGGGTCCCCTATTTATCCAAGGGGAGGCGTTGACGTTTTCCTGTAGTTATATTGAGAAATGTTTTAACCAAATAGTGTTCATAAGGTCTATAGATGGTTTATCTAATTTGTTCAGCCATTAATGTTGGGTCCCCTGTTTGTCCAAAGGGAGGGTTTGACGTTTTCCTGTAGTTATATTGAGAAATGTTTTAACCAAATAGTGTTCATAAGGTCTATAGATGGTTTATCTAATTTGTTCAGCCATTAATGTTGGGTCCCCTGTTTGTCCAAGGGGAGGGGTTGACGTTTTCCTGTAGTTATATTGAGAAATGCTTTAATCAAATAGTGTTCATAAGGTCTATAGATGGTTTATCTAATTTGTGAATGCCATTAATGTTGGGTCCCCTGTTTGTCCAAGGGGAGGGGTTGACGTTTTCCTGTAGTTATATTGAGAAATGTTTTAACCAAATAGTGTTCATAAGGTCTATAGATGGTTTATCTAATTTGTTCAGCCATTAATGTTGGGTCCCCTGTTTGTCCAAGGGGAGGGGTTGACGTTTTCCTGTAGTTATATTGAGAAATGTTTTAACCAAATAGTGTTCATAAGGTCTATAGATGGTTTATCTAATTTGTTCAGCCATTAATGTTGGGTCCCCTGTTTGTCCAAGGGGAGGGGTTGACGTTTTCCTGTAGTTATATTGAGAAATGCTTTAACCAAATAGTGTTCATAAGGTCTAGAGATGGTTTATCTAATTTGTGAATGCCATTAATGTTGGGTCCCCTGTTTGTCCAAGGGGAGGGGTTAACATTTTCCTGTAGTTATATTAAGAAATGTTTTAACCAAATAGTGTTCATAAGGTCTATAGATGGTTTATCTAATTTGTTCAGCCATTAATGTTGGGTCCCCTGTTTGTCCAAGGGGAGGGGTTGACGTTTTCCTGTAGTTATATTGAGAAATGTTTTAACCAAATAGTGTTCATAAGGTCTATAGATGGTTTATCTAATTTGTTCAGCCATTAATGTTGGGTCCCCTGTTTGTCCAAGGGGAGGGGTTGACGTTTTCCTGTAGTTATATTGAGAAATGCTTTAACCAAATAGTGTTCATAAGGTCTATAGATGGTTTATCTAATTTGTGAATGCCATTAATGTTGGGTCCCCTGTTTGTCCAAGGGGAGGGGTTAACGTTTTCCTGTAGTTATATTGAGAAATGTTTTAACCAAATAGTGTTCATAAGGTCTATAGATGGTTTATCTAATTTGTTCAGCCATTAATGTTGGGTCCCCTGTTTGTCCAAGGGGAGGGGTTGACGTTTTCCTGTAGTTATATTGAGAAATGTTTTAACCAAATAGTGTTCATAAGGTCTATAGATGGTTTATCTAATTTGTTCAGCCATTAATGTTGGGTCCCCTATTTATCCAAGGGGAGGCGTTGACGTTTTCCTGTAGTTATATTGAGAAATGTTTTAACCAAATAGTGTTCATAAGGTCTATAGATGGTTTATCTAATTTGTTCAGCCATTAATGTTGGGTCCCCTGTTTGTCCAAAGGGAGGGGTTGACGTTTTCCTGTAGTTATATTGAGAAATGTTTTAACCAAATAGTGTTCATAAGGTCTATAGATTGTTTATCTAATTTGTTCAGCCATTAATGTTGGGTCCCCTGTTTGTCCAAGGGGAGGGGTTGACGTTTTCCTGTAGTTATATTGAGAAATGCTTGAATCAAATAGTGTTCATAAGGTCTATAGATGGTTTATCTAATTTGTGAATGCCATTAATGTTGGGTCCCCTGTTTGTCCAAGGGGAGGGGTTGTAGTTATATTATGTTTTAACCAAATAGTGTTCATAAGGTCTATAGATGGTTTATCTAATTT